>NW_027509581.1:517500-665000 GCF_048541705.1 Temnothorax americanus
TAATATTATGTTGACATGCTTAGATGGAACTGAGATAGAGCGTGTCGAAATGATGAAATACCTAGGTATAATGATTGACGATAGGCTTAGATTTAGAGATCACTGTGATTATATGCTAAAAAAAATAGGAAAAAAACGAGTTTTCTTAATAGAATAGGTAGTTATATATCGGCTTATACCAGATGCACGATATATAAGACAATCATAGCTCCTCATTTTGAGTATTGTGCAACGTTATTAATTGACATGAGTGAAACGGAGCTAACCAGGCTGCAAAAAGCGCAAAATCGAGCTATGAGAGTCATACTGCAATGCAATAGATATAGATATAGAGGTTATATTATAATGTGTGTACATTTATCTTTAAAGCGGTGAACAACATGCTACCGGAACAATTAAAAGACCGTCTAGAATTAGTGGGAAAGAACACTGATAGGCAAACCAGACAAACCGGCGATATAGCAATAGTGTTTCGTAGGACGAGAAATGCGCAAAAAAGTATTTTCTATGAAGGAGTAAAAATGTATAACGCACTGCCAGCCGAAATTAAAAGATGCGAAGAACTAAAAATGTTCAAACGTGTGCTAAAAGAGTACGTTCTGTTGTATGTATAAATATGTAGTATGTAAAAATAGCTGAGAAAGCTAATAAAGGTCATTCATTCATTCTCTCTCTCTCTCTCTCTCTCTCTCTCTCTCTCTCTCTCCTTCTCCTTCTCCTTCTCCTTCTCTCCTTCCGCTCTAAAGAACTTCTCTGTCAATTCATACGTATTGCATAAGTTTGTATAAATTATTTAAATTTAATAATTTATTAGATTTATTCGTGTTTTATCATTATTTTATTATTATGGATTGTGCTGAAATACATCTCGGTAGCACGACTAAATATCCCCGACAAAATATCTTCGACAAAATAACTCGGGAAAAATATCTCACATCGAAATATTTCTCCGACACAATATTTTCGACAAAATATCTCACAAAAGAGAACGAGCGTGGCCTAGTAGACATCGCACTTGTCTATTGAGCCAAAGGTCCCGGGTTCGATTCCCGGTAGAGCTAGAAAATTTTATTCGCTCGTTCTCCTCTCGGAAGGCAATGGCAAATCACCGAGAGTATGTCTTGCCACGAAAACTTCTCTAAAAATTGCCGTTCGAAATCGGCGTGCTGTTCGAAATCGGCGTTAAACTGTAGGTTCCATATACAATGTGTATAATCCACGTGCGCAACACATGTATATGAAGAGAAGTCACCATGCACGCTCGGGCACGAGTAATAGGACTGAGTATATCTCACAAAATATAAAATATTGGGTTATCCACACATTTTATTTTAAGCTTTATGAGCTTTAATACTGTATATCTCGAAAATTAGAGCAGTTAGCCTTATAAAACTTAATAATTTTTTGTTTAGCGGAAAAAATGCTACCAGAAACCACAGTTAAATCAAAGTAAAAATTATGAAAATATATATTATAACTCCCTGCATCAATATATATTCTTACCATTGATTGTACAGGGATGTGTGTCACTCTCAGTTTCACGTAGTCTTGTAGTGGATTGTATTCCATCGTGTATCGGCGTCGCACTGCGAAGTCTTGCGATATGTTTTGGTTGTTTATTCTTAAGCATTCGATCGTGTGTCAGAGCAGTCCGGCTGTAATTATGCCTTTGAAATTTATAACTAGTATATAACTAATAATAGTGGAGCCATACTCGCAGGGGGGCGGAACCTACTGCCTCCACGCATACACTTTCCACGCAAAACGAGGTGCCACATAGGTTTACAACTTTCCACGCATGGAAAGCCCATGCATGTACTTTGAAAGCACACTATGTGTCTAGTTTAATAATAGTGGAGCCCCCCGCAAGCAGGCGGAACCTTCAGCTATATTTGTTATATTTGAGAAATTATTTTTCGGCGAGATATTTTGTCGGTGAGACATTTTGTCCGAGATATTTTGTCGGATATATTTTGTCCGATATCAATTGTTACGCAGCCATAAGTATATCTCTAGAATGCCGAATTTCAAGAGCAATTTAAAATTAAATTATTTCAAAATAGCACCGATGACTTTAGAAAAACCACTAGTGGCTTCAAATCCTACCCATATTTGAACAACTCGTGTTCTCCCGTAACCCATTATTTAATCATAATAGGCGCAAGTTCAACAAGTGCATTAACAATACGTCTTGTTACATACAACGCAATATTTCTACCGACTTTAAATCTTTTGCATATCAAACTGAACATTAAAAAATAAAAACTTAAGAATTGCCTAATTCATAAGTTGACAATATTTCAAAGAGTAGTACCTCAAAGAATCTGGAGTGGCTATAATAATAATAATCTCCATAATGGCAACAGAAACTGCGTGAATTAAAAGTTCATTTCAATGTTTTATCTTTGTAATCTTTGCTCAATTAGAGACAAAAGATAATCAAAAGTTTTAGAAGATATCTTAAATTGGATTAATCATTATTATTAAATAATACAATCAATTATTAAATAAAAAAAAATATTATTAAATATTAACTCTTCGCTGGGGTAACGTCTTTTTCGGCACCTGTAACTGGAGGAATCTGAACACACCCCATTTGATCGATCAAATACATATCGCGGCAGATTACATTTTGTTTCAAAATGGTCAAATCCTTTTCACGTAGAGTATTAGTATAACCGAAAAAGGAAAAGATCGACGGGACCCGGGACGATTTATTTGTAAAGTCGTTTTTTATAAAGAAGATAAATTTTGCTATGGCTTTCGGATTGACCCAGTGGTTGATATCGTTTGCAATATTTTTAATCGTTCTGACAATTATCACTTGGTCCGCGGTACATCTGGGCAGGAAAGATCAGAACTCCACGGATATTATTACAAGATTTCTTGACATGGATAATTATTCAACTAAACGTGAGAAGTATGTTTGTGAAAAGAAATATATGTTTACTTCTACTCCGTAAAGGAAGTGCCTTTTTATCTACACATATCTCATCTTTTCAGTAAATCGCTTCATTCCACTTCATTATTGCCTAACGCTTCGGCATTATTCACGAACGATCAAGGCTCTGAGATACCAGATAGTGCGCAATTTTATGAAATATTTCGAGCCTTTTACTCGACCGAGGGTAGCACTGTTAATAGCTCGAATTACGATACTGTAACAGCGACATCTGCATCCTCTATCGTTGAGAATGATTCAATGTGGATCGATGATACTACGATTACGCCATATAATACATCTACTGATAATAAGACTTTTATATTAGATGATCGTCAAAACGTTAGCGGAAAAGTTATAATATTGTAAGCATAAACTTTGTATTTGCTAATGCATCAACTATTATACTCACACAGTTATGCTTAAATCGGATTCTCGGATTGGATATGGACTCTAATATTTAAATTTTTAAATAATTTTACAGACCAGACCATATTTCGCAAACAGCACGTTCGGCGTTAACGCATAATGCGAAATTATTCGATGTGAATGAATTGTGGAAAGATTTGAGTCAATCTGCCGGAACGAAACTGTCGGAATTTTTTCGGGATGCAAAAAACGAAACATTAGATACGTTTACAGCTTTTTCATTCACACGAGGGTTGTTTGACGCAAAACAATTAAATATGACAGAACGGGCAAAAACGGTACGTGAAATAGGGGGACTTGAAACCTCAACAAAAACTCTTATAAAGTAACAATTATGTCATCAGTTACATATATGTCGTTGTATATTTAAGCACGTGTGTGTCGTTTTGTACATACACTTATGACTACTTTGTATTTGCTGGGAATGGATGCAATAAATGGAAATGAATTATTTATACAATTTTATGACTGATAAACGCGTTGAAGAATTGTAATCACTCATAAGTGTAGAAAAAATGTCATTTTACTGTAATTGGTTAAAAAATTATCTAATAATATATCTTTTTTGCTAATAGAGATAATCAAGAAAACTTTGCAGATTTTGAAAAAGCACATTTCAAAGTTCAAAGTACAAAAAAAGTTTGCCGCTTAAATATTGCCGAATAAACTTCAAACTTTTTTTACAAGGCGATCCTATCCCTCTTATTTATTTATTCTACCAATAGTAGAGTTTCAAACTTTATCTGGCGTCTCGGAGACCCTAGTGTGTATACCTAGAGTTAAGATAAAAAAACTTGTGTGCCCACGGCTTATAATTTAAAGGCAGAGTAATCTTCTGCCTTTAAATAAACTGACTCTTAATTACGCGCATCTTTTGCTTGTATCTTATATTTGCAGAATCGACGCATCTGTACGTTTAGTCTCGTGTTCAAGTATGCTGATTAAATCACACTTATGCAAGGTTGTTGTTTTTATACCTAAATATTTATTTTTATCTAAAATTTCATCAATGAAAACCAATTTACCTAATTTTCTAGTCAAAATACAACCTCAAACCATTAAACCTCCGCCATCGTGTTTCATGGTTGGTCTCAAATTTTTTATTTTTAATTCTTCGTTTACTTTATCATTTTTAATCAGATCCAAGAATATTAAATTTGTTTTTATCGGCAAATATAACATCATTCCAGGCTTGCTTTTTAGAAATAAACTCCTTGACGAAAATTAATCTTTTCTTACAATTCGCCTTTTTTATGAATGGCTTTTTACGAGCAATTCTACCGTCGTAATCATTTTTTTTTAATGCTCGACAAACTGTATCAGGATGTACTTTCTTGCCAGTATCTTCAAATAATTCTGTGATCAACGTTGGAGCACTCAATTCAGGATTTTTTTTATTTTTCTAACAATTTTACGCTTATCCTATGAGTAGTAATTTTGGACGTTTTTTCTGAAGTATTGATTCAATGCGATCTTCAAGAACACATCTTTTTATAATGTCTGCTACCATGCTTTTACTCAGTCAGAATTAGTAACTTACCGATTTCTCGGTACGATTTGCCTTTTTCATAATATTAAATAACAAGCTGCCAATCAAACAAAATATTTTCACCTTTAAGTCTCAGGGTGAAGTCCCATGAAGCCAGCGTATGGCGTACCGGCGTATGGCGTACAGAAGCTTGGCTAATCACAAGCTTTACGCTCGTTTTCGTTACGCCAGCACAAACATCGGCTGTCCCATGGAGCGTATTTAAGCAGCGTAATAATTAATAAGCCAATCACAGTGTTGTTTTACAAAGCTTATTTTCAAAATGGAGGATGCTCAAAAGGTCTTATGATTGGCTTATTGATCATTACGCCGGCGTAAATACGTCCCATGGGACAGCCAATTAAATTTTCAGCGCAATATTTAACACATACATTCATACATAAAGCAATATTCCATATGCGTGTACGTGGGTGTGTATCATTGTAGCATAAACGCTTCAAAAACCAGCGTAACATCTGTGCTGGCGTAACGAAAACGAGCGTAAAGCCTGTGATTAGTCAAGCTTCTTTAAACTACACATTTCGTGTTCCGATTTCCCAGAATCACTAAATCATATTGAGTGTCCGAATATTTTTGCGGCAGCAGAATTAAGCATAATCTTATTTACTGTTTAATATGTTTAAAATTGTATTAATTAAATAAATAAATAAATAAATTTTAAGTTTCTGTTGAATTTCTGACAATTATATAATGAGTGTTTTTTTAATTTAAAAAAACCATGCAATCTTTATTCTAACAAAAACTATGTTTAAAAAGTAATGATTTCTCAAAAATCATGATGTCCAAATATTAATGCGAGTAACTGTATGTATTAAGTGTATAAATATATATTTTTTACTATTATGTAAAATCAGAACGAAATGCACTAACATTTTGAACTATTAGATATATAGTCTTCTCCACACTAATCATTTCACTGATACCAATTTTTCTTACGTCTTATATTGCCATACTTGCAACAAGATGCTAAAAATATTAATGACGCAATTATTTTTAAAATAGAATAACTATATCATTTGCGTGCTATAATTATTAATGTTTTCTATCACCGGAATCGTGTTTTCCTGATATATAATGACTCATCTTTTCTTTTTTATTATATTCCGTTAATTGGACGAAGAGGAAAAAATAAGAGAGATATTATCAGAAACCGGTTATTATCAGACGTTTGTGGTTTTATCCAGCTCGTAAATGTTACTCTCAACGTTTAGTACGAGAGGAAGTGTATGCACGATATGTACATTTGATTGTGCGGATGGACTAAGTATATTTCTAAATACCTCCTTCAAGAAGATTTGCCATTTTTCGCTCTTGTGTTCCGTCGTTTCATCATTTGTTATAAATCCCACAATAATCGATAAAGAAGAGGATACTTTTCTTAACTTCATCGAATGACGATCGGCAGGTAGTTTCGAAGGGAAATTTATTTTAAGGGTTTCCTTTCAAAGGCAAAAACTACCTGTCTTTGAAACTATCTTTTGTTTGCATCAAGTGCAAGAAAGAAGAGGAAAAAGTGATATAAAAGAACTCTAATCGTGTTCAAACACGTTTTATAATGATGTTCAAAAAAACATCGTTCTTCTTCCTTCAAATAATGGCCGTTAGACCCTCCGGGTCTAAGTTGGTCAATAAAAAAAAACATAACAAGAGAGCTTGAGTCGCCAGTGAATAATTAAAAATTAATAGAGGTATAATGTTCGACCCAACTGGCCAAGTTTTATTGCTCAAAACAACGCTACGTTTCGACCGTAGATTCCGGTCCTTTTCAAGCGTATGTACTCACAAATATTGATTGGTCAGACATAATGTCCAAACTATGTTGAATCTAAAAACTAAGCAACATAGTTGAGAGCTGCGCAATAAATATAAAAGAATGTAAAAAATATAAAAAAAGAATATACATAATTATATATAAACCTGAACTTGCATATTTGTGCGTTGAAATTAAAACGATAGAATACTTGTTAAACGGCATAATTTATTGTGTCAAAGCCGTGCGGTGACAAATTCCAAACTAAAACAAACTTGACAATATGAGACAGACCCGTGCCGTCAATAACAAACTATGTCGTGGAGAGGAAAGTGGTGAAGGTTCTACTATCTAGCGAAACCACTGCCAAAGGAACGGGCTTGGAAAAATTAACGGGGAAGAAGACCCTGTTGAGCTTGACTCTAGTCTGGCACTGTAAGGAGACATGAGAGGTGTAGCATAAGTGGGAGATGGCAACATCGCCGGTGAAATACCACTACTTTCATCGTTTTCTTACTTACTCGGTTAGGCGGAGCGCGTGCCCCGAGGGCTTCGTGCCCCGGCGGTCACGGTGTTCTCTAGAGCCAAGCGTGTCAGAGTGGCGTGAGGCCTCGAAGGAAGTGGCGAAGGTTCTCTCTCCACGACATTGTTTGTTGTTGACGGCACGGGTCTGTCTCATAGTCAAGTTTGTTAGTTTGAAATTTGCCACCGCACGGCTCTAACACAACGAATTATGACGTTTAAGGTATTTCTTTCACGAAGGAGCGTATTTTGTAGGCGCTTAAGCAGAGCCTCAGCAAACTCTTGTATATTGCATTAAACTTATATAAAATCAAGTTATAATTGATTATTATGTTTAATTATAAGAAAAAAGTGAAAATATTATGTATTTAAAAATTTATCATTTTTTTCGGTAAATTTTACTGTCAGAACAATATGGCAACGCTGCGCTTTTCAGGGCGCCGATTGTAAAATGTGAAGTTGATAACAAAAGTGTCAATGTAAGTGACAATTTCATTAATCAAAGAATATTGTGACATTTTCTTTTTATCAAAGAGAGATTTTATAATAATAATAATAAGTGATAAGAAACATAAAGTGAGGAGTAATGTGGGCAAAAATAAGAGGCAATTTGTGAAAATAAAAATGAAGCAGCGCACTCAAAATATTATCAATTCTACAAAGAAAAGATTCAACAAGGTAAGGTTACAGAAACGGTAATATTATTAATTAAATAACTGGAAGAACAAGATAATTGGCATTGTAACTGTAATTTATATTTTGTTAAAAAAGTCCGATTTTGCAAATTATCCAGTTTTTAATGGACGTTGACTTGTAGAAATTAAAATGCTTGCAGCTGAACTGTGGTGTACTGCTTGTGACATCTTATCTTTATCTTTATCTTTATCTTTTATCGTTATCTTTATCTTTATCTTTATCTTTATCTTTTATCGTTATCTTTATCTTTATCTTTATATATTTTTATATTTATATTTTTTTTATTTATATTTTTTATGCGATATATATATATATTTTTTGGATTATTTTTCTTTTTTAAAACATAATAAATAATTGATAATAAACCGTACGTGATGAACTGAAGTGTGACATGAGCGCACAGCTTGCAGCGTTGCCAAATAATTCCTTGAAAGTTGCCATTAAAAATATTCATCTACAAACCACATTTTAAGTCAACTTTTAACATAAATATTTTGTTTAAATATTCAGTGACTCTGTATTTTTATCGGCACTATCGAAAGTATAGAGTTTAGCGAATATGTGTGTGTGTGTGTGTGTGTGTGTGTGTGTAGCGCAGTTAATATTTAATATCTTAAGATATTTGATAAACTTATTACATTGAAATGTGGAAAATAGACTTTTTTGATAACGTCACATATAAATATCGATTTTTCAAAGTCATAATTCTTCTTTATATGTTCGGTAATGTGGTTTAATTTTTTCTGGCGTAAAAATATGCATTTTAACTTTCTCGTACCAAAAAATCAGTTAATTCTTAAGACTTTGGTGTCATGAAAGGAATACCTTAACAAGTATTCTATCGTTTTAATTTCAACGCACAAATATGTAAGTTTAGGTTTATATAATTATGTATGTAGTATGTACATTCTTTTTTTATATTTTTTTATATTCTCTTATATTTATTGCGGAGCTCTCAACTGTGTTGCTTAGTTTTTAGATTCGACATAGTTTGGACATTATGTCTGACCAATCAATATTTGTGAGTAATACATACGCTTGAAAATGACCGGAATCTACGGTCGACACGTAGCTTTGTTTTGAGCAATAAAACTTGGCCAGTTGGGTCGAACATTATACCTACCTCTATTAAACAAAACATCGTTAAAAATAAGGAATTTAATATTACGTGTAATGTGTGAAATTTTGAAGGTATACAACTGATGTTAGATTTCACGGAGAAGAAGATGCAAGACATATAAGCATGACGAGAAATGCAAAGAATTTTGTTATCGTTAAGAATGCGATCTTATCTGTGCTGCATTGTGCACGATGGATCTCAAGTTACATCACGTTGCAAATTCATGTCCAATGTGTCGTATAAAGCGCAAAACTATTTTGAGAAAATGTTCACGGGCGAAAGTTTAAATACAGAGAAGGATAAATTATTTGTTAATTCAGAAATCTGTAATACAGAAATAAAAAAGAAACATTTTAATAAAATCCCATTAAAAAAGATGGAAACGATAGCAGACTCGGTTTGCTTACATACGATTCTTACGTATGAGAAGAATCTAAGAGCGTTTATCTTCCTTAAGGAGATATTCTGGTTTGAAAAGTCATGAAAAAAAGTATTTTTCAAGAATTTTTTGTAGTGAAAAAAGCGAATAATGCTAAACACGCTTTGCATGTTCTTTTATCCTTACTTTAAGATTATATTTTTATTTTCTAAGTAATAAAAACGCTCTTCTTTTTTATGTTATAAAAAAGAAAAAGAAAAATACCTATCCTGGTCACTAAGAGCTCGCAAAAAAATGTATATGGACGATGTAAATGATTCTAGCTGTTTCAGGTATTTGAAATGCAAACATTTTCTTATTCAGAAGAAGTGTGGTTATTGTCTGAACTACAATAAACATACGTTTATTCGTTTTCGGGTGTAGTTCCGAATGACCCCTGCTCCCGATGTGTAAAATTTTACACGTACTTAAGTTGTTTTTGATGTGAAGAATAAAGTGCGCGTGGTCCCACCAACTTCGGGAAATAAAAAAAAAAAATTTTTGACAGCTCTTATCGACTAAAATCGGTTTTATATGATATATATGTTACTATAAAAATGATAAATTCGATAATTATATATAATTACCGGTTATTATGTATAATTTTCAACATACAGTGGTAAATGATAAAATGATAAATTATAGCAAATTTATCAATTTTACCGGTAATTATAACTAAGATATTTTAGTAAAAGTAATAAATCTTTCATTAATTTTGTTGTGGGTGGGAAAATGTGAATCTATTGTATTCACGCATATATACTTTTCCATCTACACAACAATTGGATTGGGTTAGATTAGTCTTTTTGGAGGTGGAGCCCCCCGCAAGGGGCGGACCTAAACTGCCTCCACGCATGGCACGCATACACTCTCCGCATGAAACGAAATGCATGGGTTTACAACTTTCCATGCGTGGTCACGCATGTACTTTGCATAGGCACACTATTTGCTTTCCATTTACATCAAAACTCAGATAATTCTCACTTGTGACGTCATAACTCAGTTAAATACACGTTTTGCATGCTGGCAAGTAAGATTCAACTGAGTTTTTATCCACAATCGAGACCATGTACTTTAATGAATCTAATAGACTCGAACATTAAAAGTGAGGCTATGGACCTGTATTATTATGCGACAGCTTTGTCACCAAAATAAGCATGTAAATACAAAATGATATCTTACCTGAGTATAAAATATTCACATAACTATTAGTACGTTTACGCGAGCGTTACTTCTGTATTATAGTAACTTACGATAATTCCTTCGCATAAACGGGATTTTGTAGTAACTTACGATAATTTACTCCGCGTAAACGGGTACAGAAGTAACGCTCGCGTAAACGTAGTATCAGATCACTTGAGTGTAAATGAAAAGCAACTACACTATGTGTCTAGTTTAACGGTAGTGGAGCCCTCCGGAGGGGGGCGGAACCTACTGCCTCTACACATCACTTTAAACCTCCGCAGAGGATTTTTGTAATTTTCCGAAGTTGGCACCACGAGTACTTTATTTCTCACATCGAAAACAACTTATGTGTAAAACTCTATAGATCGATCGGAAGCAGTCGGAACTATATATATATTCTATTTTTTTATATATTATATATATATATATATATATATAAAATACCAACAAAATTTTGAGGAAAAACTATAATATTTTTAATAAAAAGACCGCCATTTTGGACAAAATGGTGAAATATTGGTTTTTTTTAGTTCTAGTTAATAGACACACCGGTTCTCCTAAATAAGAAAATTTTTGATTTTTGCGTTTCACATAGAATAGCTAGAATCATTTATACCGCTTAAATATGTTTTTTTGCTACCTGGGCTGCGTTCGAAAACTTCACTCGGATGCACACCAGCGTTGTTCTGTCCTTGTTCAACTTTTAGTAAGTAACAAAGATAGAATGACGCGGTGTGCACCCGAGTAAAGTTTTCGAACCCAGCTCTAGTCACCGGGATATACCTAACATAAAAAGAAGAGCATTTTTTTGTTGCTCACAAGGGACATTCGGCAACTCGGAAATTCAAATAAATCTGAAACTTTGCATAATAATAGAGTAGGGGAGGACAAAAATAACGCAGGATGAACGTAACAAACGCGATTGCTAAAAAAATAACATTCATGTATTCATGATACGAATCTATCCGCTGTTATATAATGTCTTTTGAACCCTTCCCTCACCTCAGTAGCGCTCGAAGTTCTGTCATGAGAAGTTGTGTGTCTATTGTGTCGATGCCATAAAAATACAGTCAAAGTAAGAATTTCGTGTTTTCTTTCTCAATATTTCATTGGAAATTTGATTTACCTCCTTATTGTTTATTATAAATATTATAAATAAGTCACTATTCTTGTATTTTGATACATATTTAGAGGTTCAGTTATTTCATAACAACGAATATTTGACTAATTGTGGCAAAAATATAAGTCGAGACAAAAGTAACAGTCTGTTTTACTTTTGCGCATAAACCTGGTTAGGTTTTGCATTACATTCATTTTACTACTGTTTATTAACTGTCAAGGGAAATGGATAAAACTCAGAGTATTTTTGAAGTGTACTGAAGTGATCTGAAGCGTTATTTTGTGCAAATATCTTTTTATTTGGAAATACTATGCAAGAATTTCGTCATTAAATAAGGACAGCATCAGCATCAGGGACCAGGAGCCTTAATTGCCGGTTTTACTGCCGTGCTAGATATTCGGCAAGCCTGTAAGACGCGCACTGAAATATTCCGCGACCTTTTCCGAAATGCGGAAATGTTGAAATGCGATTTCATTACAATTTGCATATAATTTGCAATCTCTACTAGCATATCTAGCACTGTACACGCTTCTGTCGTAAAATTCATTTTTTTTAGCTCCAATAGAGAATATATAAAGTTTAATGACAAAAATCTATTCTATCTGATAATGACATTGATGCATGCTTGAATATGTATGGAGTTCTTCTAGATAAATTTTGAGATGTATAGTGTAATGGGTGCTTTTCTTGTATTCTGTAGAAATTATATATTAGGCGCTTAGTATAACGTAAAGGTAAGAAATCACAGGACATACAGGGCTGTGTTTCGATATTCCACTGTCAGCGACCAAAATCTATAGTTTAGGAGTGCACGGTGCTCCAAACGCTTTTGGAAACATTTCATCCTTATCAATTGTTTATCAAATGTTAAACAGGGACAAAATGAAGCTCTGCATGAAGCGTTTGAAGCATCTAGTGGATGCACCCATATATTCACTTATGCAAATACAATAATAAGTGTTTGATGTGTGTTTGTGGGTGCGCGCGGCATTAATGACCACTATCATCTTTCTCTCTCGTATATGTTCATTGATACAATATATATGTATTTAATAATATAATTCAATAATATGTATATGTGAATATGTATATGTGTAAGTGTTAATGTTTATCATAATTGTATTTGCAAGAAGTGGTGGTATAGAAAATTAGATATCTTTCAAAATTTTTTCTTTATTTTCTTATAATCAGCTTATTATCTTTTCTTAGTATTAGCTATAAGAAACATTCCTCATTTAAATTTTGCATTAATTATTTAATTTAGATATAGATAATAATAACATATATATATAACAGGGGGTATTAATTTAGTTATATTAGTAATGTACCTTATAGATTTAACCAGCAGTGTACATTGGAACGCGCGCTGGATTATGCTGAAATATCTGATGACGATTGTTTCAGCTGAAGGACAATCTACAGAAACTAGGACTATCAAAGCGGAAAATACGAAGAGGACTGGTACAGCTAGCAATCAAACCGTATGTGGTTCTTAGACGACTGTCAGTTTCCTTATCTTGCGAGTAAGTTTCTAATATCACTACGCGGACTGCAGATCATATTTATACTTAGTTATACTTCACTCAAACATCATTTATAACATAACTGTATCAGCATTCAAATCAATTATTTGTTACGCACAAGTAATATTCATTACATAAAGTAAGAATAAGAAAATCATTTTTGCTGCGAAATATGTGCTAACTTTGTTTCTTTTCCAAATCATAACAAAAAGTTGCTGCAATTGGTAAAAATATGTATAAAAGCGCTTGTCACATTGTTTGCAATCAATATATGAGTTAACCTTTAAACTGCTGGCATTTTTTCATTAAAATACTGTCCTTTTTTCCGATAAATTTATCTATATAAATAACATATAAATAACATGGCTCAAAATGTCGATATTTGTTCGGAGCCACAAAAGTGGCTTGCGCGGGGAACACACGGTCAAATAAAAAAAATTTTTCCTCAAAAATAGTGTATTCGGTGTCGCTGATTCCAATTCTGAGCTTAGATTTGTGAAATTTCGAGCCTAAAACCCCTTGCACAATGCTAGGCAATAAGCAATAGGAACAGGGAATAGAAATCAGAAATCATCCCTTATAGAAATTTAATACTGTAAATGATTATTTGGCTAGTAATTAATTACTTATTTTGAGTATTAAAATCATTAAAAACAGTACTTTTAATACTCAAAATGAGTAATTAATCACTAGCCAAATAATCACTTACAGTATTAAATTTCTGTAAGGGATGTATAAATGCAGAATAAACAGTGACACAGGCAATATAGACACAGAGTTTCCGTCACGTTGGAAATTCTGTGCCTATTGCTTGTTGCCAACCAATCATTTTTAGGTTGTAATTAACGATTTTTTTGGTTATTTCCTGTTCCTATTGCCTGTTGCCTGGCATTGTGCAAGGGACTTTATTACTACTTCTCTGTTTTTTTTTTACTTCGTTTTGTGTTGCTTTACCCCTCCCTTGCGTTTATGTCGGTCCCGCTGCGTGACCGCGACGCTCTCAAAGGCTACAGAACAAATACCGATAGTGTAGACGAAACCTTCGTACTGGCTAGACGTTCGCTTTTTCGTCGCATTGTTGTCGCAGGATTAGCAAGTAAATAAATAATTTCTGCACGACAGTTAATATTCGAAATTGGTGCGATTACTTAATAACGAGAAGATATTTTTAGTGACTGACGAGAGATATTCTACTGAAGATTTTTCCATTGAAATTATTTAGCATTTAATTGTCTAATCGAATCCGGATTAGTTGATTTCGAATTTCAGAATGATTGCCTACAGGATTTGAAATGTACTTATAAGTTAGTTTCTATAAAGATAAAGAAAGTAAAGAATCGAATCTCTTTTACAAGTAGTAGTATTTGAATGTTATGTTATTATAAAGAGATATATATTTGTGTGTACCTATATGTTACAGCAAATGTGTTAATTCAGTAAGTAAATATATACACTTATACTAGTCAATGTGTATGCACATACATATTGATAATATAATACATAAGTATAACAGAAAAATTATGTTAATTTATTACATTAATACATTACATTAATACATTTACTATCAGCCTAGTAGTACGCGTGAGCGCAGACTACGGGCACGTGGCTCACTGATATACGGCCGGCTAAAAGACGGCATTGAGTGGATTGACTCTACTCAATAATTACTGAATTATTAACCATTAGAGAAAAAAATGGCTCAGGACTTTTCAACTCAATTTTTTATCATGAATAACGCTATGTAGTTATAGGGCGGTCTTTAAGGAAACATCCTGTATATGTGTGTTTATATTGACTAGTATACATTTACTAAATTAACATATTTACTATGACACATGTTATACATATTAAATTTGTAGTAAAGTACTCATAAAAGGTTTGAACATATTTCAGGTTAAATTCGAGTCCTGGAGTAATACTCTTGTTTTTTGAAGTATTTACAAAAGATTTGAACCCATTTCGCCTAGGTTCGAGTATACTTGAAATAATGCTTTTATTTTTCGAAGTAATCAGAGAGTTCAAAACTACGCTAATAAATTCGAATCTACTTGCAAGACACTTAATCCCATCACTACATTTCTCTAGTGGCACATTATTATTTGTCCATTATTATGCAGAGAATAGCCATATTGAGTTATGATAACTGAAAGTATCTCTATATGGGACGTAAGTCCCGGACGTTTAATAAAATAATAAATGTAAGATAGATCACGATGTAAAATCGTAAGTAATATCGATATGTGATATTTGTAATGTATGTTTACGTATGTTTATTTTAATTTTACTAGAATCTATATTGTGCTTTCTAATTATGCTGCAACATCTGTACATATTCTGATTTTTTAATTATAACGAAGGGATCGAAGGGCAGGATTCTCGAGCAGTCTTTTTGTGATAAACGAGTCAGCATCGCAATTGTCAAAACTCCAGCAGGAAACGCAAAATGATCCGCAGACATCTCTTTTAGCATTTAAAATAAAGTACGTAATAAAATTGCTACAAAAAACTCTAGTTTGAGGAAATGAGAAAAAAATGCTCAGATATAAATATAATAATCGTATATAAAATATTATACATATATGATATTTATATGTAGAATATTATATAATTTAATCGCAATTTTAATTTTAGCTATTTTTTAATTATTCTTTTTATTATTTTTCCTATAATATACAAATAAAGATTATACAAGAGACAGAAAATACATGTAAAGATATTTTATGTGTAATTATGTACATTTTTATATTAAAAAATCTTTAGGAGTTTTATCTGGAATGGTAGATCTTCGTACTAGTTATGAAGTACTTATAATGATCATAACTATAAGCTTTATTATTATTGAGAATTATTATTAAGAAAACACGAAATAATAATAATTAACAAGATAGAAAACACAGATATAATTAAATTTAAAAGACTACGAAAATAAATATAATGAATAGGATTAAAAAGCCAAAGAAACATTTTTTCTTATTCCTCTAAAAGAATTAGCTAGTCTTGAAGTCCAACAAATGTCAAATTTGTCGCGATAATACATAAATTTCGTTGTTTCAGCGATATTCGATTCCTTCGACGTACTACTATAAGCAGTGGAATAACATAGCACACGGCAATTGTGTTTTTCAGCCACATCTAATTTGCTTTGACGATAATCATTGTCTTCGCGTGTCGTGTTTGCGAATCCGACACTGGAATAAAAACAGATCCTGCGATGATACATTGACAAAAATTGCCGCACGAGAAAAGTGCTATATCCTATCATAGGACAAAACTGCGCGTTCCGTCGCAGCATATCCCGCCGTCTGTTTCACGACGAAATATACTTCGGTGCGATACTCGCGAGAAGGTCCGGAATCCGGATTTTCGCGAATGGTTCTCGCCTTTTGACGTGGTCATGGAATATAAAACTTACGGGAAATCCGTAGACGATTCGGGATTGCTGACTGGAACATCCGAAACCAAACACGACGACATTATTAAAAAGATGAGAACTGAGTCTCTAAAGCGGATCATCGCTTCCGAGCATTTCTATGCAAGCAGGTGATTTCGCGATATTTTTTTCGTTCGTCCCAGGACTTGTAATAATACGTATAATCGTCGATTGAGTGCAGCGTGTCTTGATCAGCGTTTCTACGTGAATACTGCAACAGTCGTAATTTCTAAAATGTTGATCAATGTGTTTCTAAATCAATGTGTATAAGTGTCTGCTCTGAAACAGAGGAATCTTTTTTTTTTTATTTAATAATTAATATTATTAACTTAATGTGTGTGTGTGTAATATTAATAAATAATAATAATAAGTTTATTGCAATGTACAAGGAACAAAAGATTATACGTATTCTGAGTAAACAAAGTATAAGTAGTACACGCAAATGAGACACCAACAATACTATTGCTATTTAATTAAATAGTATTAATTAGCACATATTACGCAACAGACCTGATTCGTCTCTAACAAATATACATTTTATATACATATATATTTTTATACATATACATATATCAAATATATATTTTTTGCTAATTAATTTAACTATTTTATTTACCTATTTTATTATCAATTTCGCAGTTGTAAATATCTTATAGACAATTGTTAGATTTTTTAATTACATTTATAATTATTATATATAATACATTGTTATATGTTTCAGAAACAACTTGTTGCAATTATCGCACAGTAGTAATCAAAATTTACTTCCGTTCCACGAGGAAAAAACGGAAAGTGAACACAGATATGATGCTGAAAAGAAGGGACGAGCAGGGAATTTACAAGATATGTCTCAACAGTCCAACACACAAATTCCAAGTGTTGTTGCTGGAACTGCAGCATCGATCGACGCAAAGGACGCTAGTGAAACTTGTCAAAGTAAAATCCAGGAATGTGATTTATCTAGAAGAGAATCATCAAACGGCACTATACAGGATTTTACTCCAAAACCAGAAAAGGATTCTCATATTGATGTTACGTCAACAGATCGCAGAGATATTTCTACGGAAAGATCAGATATTGAAACAGCATCTAGCTCTTCCTCGTTGAAAGACGAATCGCTAAGAAAAGAAGAAACACAGAATTTTGCTCACAAAAAATATGTTTTATGGAAAATTGTTTCTTGTTCCGAAAGTAAGACTGTCCCGAAAAATAAATCTATTTCTATTTCTGCAAAAGATGAGAATATATCCGTTAGTCAGGAATGTTCTTCGTCAGGAACTAAATCACTAGATACAACTGTGCCGATTCGATTGAAGAAACGCCATTCTGACTTTAGAAGGAACATCGATCCCTCAGAAGATGACGATATTTTTGTAGGAGAACATGAGGAAAAGAAAAGAAGTAAAATAGAAGTAAAGCAAGTATTCACCTCAGCAAAAAACACTGTATCTTCCACAAGCACCGAAAAATACGATGTTACGCACAATGTTACACCAGACAAAAACATAGAAGATGTAGCATCGTTATGTAAACGTGGGGCTATACCTAACAATTTGAAGGAAAATATAGAGAGCAAAGTCTCGGCAAAAGAACACCACATAGAGAATTCGTCATTAATTGCCGATACAGAAAACAGTAGCAAAAGTGCAGAATTTAGCAAAGATATACCGTCCATGGTTGAAATAAATTTAGATGAAAATGTTGATTTAGCGCAATACAAAAATATGCAAAATTATGTAACATTAAATTCGGAATTGCCAATCGCATCTGCACATGAATCAACATCGTACGATGGCGAGGAAGACGGCTGTGACGTGTCGCAAAATGTTGGAAATATATTATTAACAAGTAATGGTAATGTTACGAAAAATGAAAAGACAACTGATCAGTTTTCAGTGACGACATCGACATCAGAAGAAAATTCTTCGGAAAGAAGACAGGACGAATATTTTTCCACACGAACGACAAATTCGTCTAAATCTTCAAGCAATTCAAATTACTACGATGATAATCACGCGTCGGACAGTCATTCAGCAGATGACGATAACAGTAACGATATGGAAATAGAAATAAAAATAAAACCTAAATTAAAATTTCGAGTATCACGGAAGTTTTCACAAAGCTCTCTAAAAGAAACTTGGTCTCTCCTTGATAAACTTCTTCAGATGGATCATAAAACATCTGAAAGGTCCAAGCGCAGGTGCACGAGTAGAAGCCTAGAAAATAATATACCGTTAGATAATAATGAAAATGTTATTGTTGAGACTGAAGGTTGTGATTTCGTATGTGATTCTAGTCTTACTACTACTACTACTACTACTACTACTACTACTACTAAAGATAATGTAAATAATTCTCAACAACGACAAAGTTTTCAAGAGTATCCAATTTTAAACAAAAGTAGAAACGCGATGAATCATAATCAAAGAGGAAGGGATGAATGTCTATCAGTGCAATATATCAATGCAATAACAACTGAGAATTGTCCTGAATCAAATAAACTTGCGTGTGATACGTCTGATTTCGGAGCACAGCTACAACAGACTTCCACGGACAACAAACAAAAGACTGATGAAGAACAAAATTCTCAAAATAATACTACTTTAGAGGAAACTGGAAATGTGGGACATAGTCGAGGAAAAGAGAACGAACATGTATCGTCTATCAAGCGGAAGAAAACACATATGGCGACTGAAAACAGTCCTGGGTCAGTTAAAGCTGCATACGACACTCCTAATGTAGAAGGACTGTTACTAAGGACTTCTTTGGATATAACACACAGCAAAGCACGATCTATTGAGAAGTTTAGTTATCCATACGTCGCGAAATCTACGAGTCTTAATGCATCGGCTCCATCAAACAGAGCATGCTCAACATTCTGTCAGTCAGAACCTCTTGATTTAGCACCTTTTCAACCAGTACCTCTTCAATTAACACCTCAACCAACGCGTCCTCAATTAGTGCCTGCTCAATTAAAACTTCCTCAACCAACACGCCCTCAATTAGCACCTCCTCAAACAACATCTCTTCAATTAGCACCTCAACCAACACGTCCTCAATCAGCATCTCTTCAATTAGCACATTCTCAATCGACATGTCATCAACCGATACATCCTCAGGTTCAACCTCAACCTCAACTAGTACCTCCTTTAACACTCCCTCAACCAACACACCCTCAATTAGTTCCTGCTCAATCAACATTCTCTCAACCAACACGTCCTCAATTAGTACCTTCTCAATTAAAATCTGAATCAACACGTTCTAAATTAGTACTAGTACCTCCTCAATCGGCACCTTTTCAATTAGCACCCCCTCAACCAACACGGTCTCAATTAGTATCTCCTATATTAAAATATCACCTAACACATCCTCAATTACCTTCTCAATTAACTTCTCATTCAATACGTCCTCAATTAGCACCTCAATCAACATTCAAATCGTCATCATATAATACCGCTCCTAGACATACGTATCTCTCACGCAGAGCAAATGCACCAGTTGCACCGGTCGGGATTAATACTCCAAATATTAACCACGATTTCACAAATTTAATACAAATTACGGTAAAACGTATCTGCGCCCATATCGGATACTGTCGCGAATTTATTCGATCCAAGCGTCTAAGTATGCATACAAGAAGTACTTTCACAGAACACGCACAACAAATGTGTACGTATATAAAGCAAATAGCCCAAGATATAAAACAGTTGATGGTATGGTTGTCCACGAACGATGTTGAATGTGCTATAATTTTCGTCAATCAATATATGC
Organism: Temnothorax americanus; assembly: GCF_048541705.1. Lineage (NCBI taxonomy): Eukaryota > Metazoa > Arthropoda > Insecta > Hymenoptera > Formicidae > Temnothorax > Temnothorax americanus. The sequence continues at coordinate 537,955 of NW_027509581.1, forward strand.
AAATAGATCAACCAATAACACTGATGGAATTTAACAGTTATGTTGATCTCATACAATCTTATATGATTTATATCACACAAACCTTACGACAACAGAACAATGCAAAAACTAACGCATCACAACATCCGAACATTGGTGCATCAGTTCCGAATACATCAATGCCGAGCGTTAACGCACAGCCATTTTCGAGAGGTGCTTCATATCCGGATGCAAAAGTGCCAAATCGTGGCAAATCCATGCAATATTCGACAATGCCATGTCCGATGCCAACGACCTCAAACGTCAATCAGCAGCAATTGTTTGACAATTCGGCTAATTCTCCACAAGTACTACACTCGGGACAACCTATGCCAAATATTCATCAACAATATACATGTCACGTACCGTCTGTGGTACCCTCACGTATGCCGAATGCTAATCAGCAACAATCAATGCCGAGCGTTAACGCACAGCCATTTTCGAGAGGTGCTCCATATCCAGATGCAAAAGTGCCAAATCGTGGCAAATCCATGCAATATTCGACAATGCCACGTCCGGTGCCAACGACCTCAAATGTCAACCAGCAGAAATTATTTGGCAATTCGACTAATTCTCTACAAGTACCACACTCGGGACAATTTAGGCCAAATATTCATCAACAATATACATGTGACGTACCATCTGTGGCACCCTCACATATGCCGAATGCTAATCAACAACAATCTTTAGGAAATACGAATCATCCGGTTCAAGGCCATTATATGTCATCGGCAGGTGTATCGAATGTTCAACAGGTTTTTGTAAATACTAGTAACATTTCATCATCGAATACTATCGTACGCTCGTGTGGACCAGTAAATAAAAGAAATGCAAACGTGCCTCCTGCCCAATCTTTGGAAAAAGCGCAATACAATCGTTACCTGAATTCAAACGAGCTTTATCATACTTATCATAACATGCCGAATAAAGGAATAAAAATTCCCAAGTCACAAAGTAAAGATTGCATGCAAAAGAAAGCATCGTCCATGAATCCGCAAGATTTATATCAAGGAGCCTTGAGCGGATGTAACGTATCGCAAAATACATCTGGTACTGCTCCGACAACTTCCACGCAGAGAGCAACTATTTTACAAAATACGATGTCTAAACTATACTCAGAAAAAGATAACACATTATTAATTTTACCAAGAAGCACATATGCACAAAAAAACGATGCTATATTCTCAATTAAAGATCTTAATTATAATTTTAATCCGGCGGTTCTAACAGACATTCAGAAAATTCTATTGCGTGATCAAATACGTTCGTATTTCTACATGTCGGACCAATTGAAATATTCGCTTAATGAGCAAGAATTTAATCAAACACATTATGAGAGATTAAAACTGTATTGGTTGTTTCAGAATTTAAAAAATTACATACAAAACATGATAGAAAAATCACAAACCACTGAGAAATGTGTCGAAAAAGATTCACAAAACAGTACATTACAAAACCGGTCAGTATTACAAGAAAACACAATGCAAACATTCGTAGACAAGTTAACGAAGATTCAATCGAATCGAGATAATAAGAATAGTTCAGCGTGTAATAGGAATTTAGAAAAACAATCTTCGGAGCAAAGTATTGATTCGAATATTTCGAAAAATTCGAGACCAACGGTGATAAAGAATAATTTAGAAGAGCAAAATGAAGAGTCATTCTTTACGCCGGAGTTTGCGATAGCTAAGGAACCACTTATAAAAGACACAAGACTACAAGAGCAAAATAATGATGATACACTAATGAAAAAATTCCAAAAAAGCTCATTGGCTAATATGGAAAAACGGTCTGAGAGCTCAAAAGCAACGTCGCTAGGACGTTCAGAAGAGAATATGATCACAGAAGTGTTTACCAAGAATTCGGAAACAAAAACGCAAGATAACGCAAAAATTAACGAGTCTCTGAAAGCATCGTGGCCAGGACATACAAGGACACCAGAAGAGAATTCGATTACAGAGGTGTCTGCTAAGAATTCGGAAACGGAAGCACAAGATAACGCAAAAATTAACGAGTCTTTAAAAACAGCAAGTTTATTTGGCAAGCAACTCCCCAAATTAAGCTTTCTTGCACAACGTTCATTAAATTCATTACAGGATGCGTTAACTGAGAAAATGGAAGATCAACCAGAAATTGCGAAGAAATATAATGCAAACGAAAAATCTAATAATGTGGGAACGGAAAGCATACATAAAACTTCTAACGTAGCAATATTAAATAATAGCGGAGGAAACGATGCGACATCACAATCCCTATATAATACAGAAGATCAAAGTAAAGAAGTATATAATGCCAGTAATGAAATATCTAGTGAAAATTTACAAGCTGGAATGCGTGATTATGTCAACGAGAATATTGAAATATTAAATTCCACAGAGATACAGGCTGATCCATTGAATACATCGCGTGATTCATCTCCGACTTTAAACAACATATGGCGATCGACATCTCCATTAAAAACATCCGAATCTACGGAAATATCACAGGTACATACCACACACGAGAAACATGCCGAAACAATATCAACGTATTTAAATGAACAGCAAGAAGATTCTATGGACAAACAAAGTAGTAATTCTAGCGAAGAAACGTACGATAGATCATCTCATTCTGATTCTGATTCTGATTCTGGGAAACTGTATATTGATGAAAGTGTGGGAGAATCACAGGAGCAAGAGCAATGTGATAAGGTATCGTGTTCTGAAGAAGATAACTCAAGTATGTCGCAATGTTCAGTATGGTCATTTGATGCGATAAAATGCGATTCTACAGTAAAGCCATTATCTGTTCTGAAAAACATGGTAGCTGATTCATCTCAAGATTTTGTAACCGAAGCACAAAATATTGAAACACTTAACGAAGAACCATTAGAAGTAAATAAGATACTGCTACAAGAAATACCATCAAAGTTTAAAGATGAATGGAACATGGCGGAAAGTACGATACAATCGATCGATACCATAAAAGAATCTGAAGATATAAAAGAAGATAGCAGGCAATCGCTATTAGAAGTAGAGGAGATGCAGCTTGAGGAAATGTCATCGAAATTTGAAGTTCTGGAAGATGCATCGAGTACGGAAGAAAGCGAAATATCGATCTGCCTAAAACTTCCCGAAGATATGGAAGAGGAAATGATGGAAGTAGACACTAACACTAACATTAAAACGATCAATGAAGAGCTCAAACATATGTACCAAAAATATACCGAAGAATCGCGAAGTTCTTCATGTAACTCCGTTCAAAAAGAAGACGCTCCCGTCGACGTAAATGTAGAAGAAGTAATTGATAAAAATGTAGAAGTTTTCGCTAAAAACGATATTCTTAATGACAATATTGAATGTATTTCCGTGAAAAGCGACTCCTCCGAAGACGCAATCACGCCGAGTATCTTAAACATTAGGAGTATATCGCCATCGTTATTCGAGAAAATGGAAAATACGACTACATTTCTTCAAAATAATTTGGAGTCGTTGAATGAAAAGGATGAAAAATCATTGGACATAAATGACAATCTAGGAATTCTGGATGAGGTAGATAAGCCCTGTTTACGCTGCAAGCGCAAAAGTACAGTGTATTGTCAAGCTTGCTTGGAAGCTCATTATTGCTCCAAACGTTGCTCATCTTTGCATTGGAAAACGGAACATTATAAGCAATGCAAAGGTTATAAACCAATTATATGTATCGACGTATAATTCAAAAACACATATCTGCATTTTGAAATTCTCCATAATTTGCTAAGATTTTAAGCTTCTCAGACTAGAATATAACTCATTGTCAATTAATCAGTATCTATTCACTGTTACTTATATTTTAAATATAAAAGCTGTTGACGCGTTAGTTTGTAACCAAACTTTCCTAAATAAAATTATGTGATATACAGAATTCACACTAATATATTTTACGTTTCTTATTCTGTTGACGATCAAAGGAAATAGCACGAAAAAGTTGAGAGTGTAATAATATTTAATTTTCTAAAGCGTTTCATTTCTTCCATAACTATAACGGTATATTTATATATAATGTTCAATTGTAACTGTGCAATCGTTCGACTTTAAGTTAAGAATTTATATATATATTTATATACACACATTTATTTCGTACATGTGTATGCGCATACACAGTGCGGGTGCGATCCACTTGGTGCTCCAAACGCTCTTAGAAACGTTTCATCCTTATTTATCAAATGTTAAACAAGGACAAAATAATGCTCTGAAGCGTTTGAACCGTCTAGTGGATCGCACCCATATATTCACTTATGCAAATACAATAATAAGTGTAGATGTGTGTTTGTGCGTGCGTGATGTGATATATTCATTAATACAATATGTATGCGTTTAATAATACAATTCAATAATATGTATATGTGTGATGTATGTTTATCATAATTGTATTTGCGAAGAGTGGTGACATAGAAAATTAGATATCTTTCAATTTTTTCTTTATTATGATCAGCTATAAGAGACATTCCTCATTTGAATTTTGTATTAATTATTTGATTTAAATATAGGTAATAATAACATACATAACAGGAGGTAATTTAGTTATATTAGTAATTTGAATACATAAGTAGCTCAATACGTAAGTATCAAGCTCATTACATTTGCTATTTTATAAAAATTGGTTGACATTTTGCTTGTTTATATTTTTCATATTTTTGTATCAGATATTAGACAATAAACCAAGTTGTGATTTTATGATGTTTTATAATACAAGATTTAAAAAAAGATCTCGTAGATTTATTACATCTCTGATATTATATTGCTGTAACTAAATTCGTTATGTATTTCATTTTTAATAAAGAAAAAACAGAATTTGTATTAATGCCTATTATTCTCAAACTCTATATTTAAAACAAATTTGTTTCAACAACTTAAATTTAACAGAGTTTATAACATTAGAAATTGCGGCAAAATTTCCTATAGAAGTATAAATAAAAAAAAAAAAAAAAAAAAAAAATATATATATATATATATATATACATAACGCTGGGAGTGATTTTATGATAATCACATTAAGTTGATCATAGTGGTCGGATAAGGAAATATTGTATAGAAAAAGAATATAAATGTCATATCTCTATCAATTTATTGACTCAATTGTTCATAAGCCAATATAATGCAGGATACATGTTATAAAGAATGCTAGTGCTCAACGTAATTATTAAACAATCTAGATAGAACCACTTACTACTCTTCATAACCCTCGGGTAAAGGATTTTTTTTTGGATTATGGAAAAGACTGTGGTTACCATCTCCCCATGGAAATTTCTAAAAATAATATATTATATTAATAATTAAATAATAAATTAAATAATATATTATAAAATAGTAATGTAAAGTAAGAATTAACAAGGATCTTGGAAATCCATATTTTTCATATTTAATGTCATATACATGTTTCGATATGTACCTTGCTTCTTATTCTCATATGATCATATGCGATGAATTCTGGACGTTCATCATGATGATGTGCCTGATGATTCAAATAGCAATTAACCATAGCCAGTCCTATCGCTGGAAAGCCTACGAAATATGAAAGCCTCTTCCATAAAAGCTGCGTCTGCTCTGAAAAGCATACGTTACTGTTATGTAATGTTCATTGATAACTTATCTGACATCCTCCATATATTTTCTCTTTACCCATAAAACGTGATACGCCTTCATAGTATTATTTAAATAAAAAGAGTAACATTCGAGTCCTAATTAATAATATTTTGACAAAAATGACACTTTGCTATGAGAGATAATATTGTCTAGAGTGCAATATTTTACGCAAATATAAATACTGTTGTTTTCAAATGCGTAAATAATATTTAAATTAATTAATTAGCACACTTCATTTATATCTACCTGAACTAGCATGAGCGTCAGAAGCAGCCGACGAATATTTTCTGGAAAAGGTGCGACCAACTCTCATCCAACCAGCCATTTTTGCTTTTCTACCATTTTCTACTCAAGAGTCCTAAGGGCTCATGCACAATGGCCGCGTTCAGCAGACACAACTGTTGAGTTCGTCTTATCAACACTCTGCGATTATTGGTTGGTTCTAAAAGTAAGAGCCAATCACGTTCGACTGTTGAGCGGCTTGGTCTGCTGAACGCGCCCAATGGGTGCATCCAGGGAGCATTACGTATCTTTTCACGAGGTGAAAATGTAAAAAGTGGACAGATTTACTAGATTTCGACCAATGAAGGATGCGTTCGGTTTGGGCGTTCACGCGGTGTAAGCATCGCTCTTAAATACCTGGGGCTCGATTCTCTAACGATAAACGTATGCGTAAACTCTGGTCTAACAGAAAAGCTGCAAACTTATTGGCTAAAAACTGTGCGATAGCTAATCACGTTGCAGCCTTTCTGTTAGAGCAGAGTTTGCGCATACGTTTCTCGTTAGAAAATCGGGCCCCGTCTTCTAACCATGTATACGATGGTTGATCATGAATGTCGTACTGATTACTGATTAGTTTCTGAACGGCGAACGCAGCATACTTGACATTAATTGAGCATACTCCTGTTGACTGTCGATCGGCGTTGTGGGACGTTTTATTGTCGAAATTAATTCTGTAACTTTGCGAGAACTTTAGTGGACAAACTAATTCGCCAAAATGACTATGGCAATGTTGCAACGTCGCGCTAATGTAAATATACACGAAACGTACACTATATTAACGGACAGTAGTGATCTTGATACTAGCCTAACCTAACTTCTTATGTATATTGTTTTCTAACAAGTAAAAATTTTATTTTAGGTAAGGCTGCCACCTGAAGTAAACAGAGTATTGTATATTAGGAATTTACCTTATAAAATTACAGCTGAAGAAATGTATGATATATTTGGCAAGTACGGAGCTATCAGACAAATTAGAGTGTAAGTATAGTTGACAAATACTACGTTTACGCGAGCGTTACTTCTGCAGTAACTTACGATAATTCACTCGTTTACGCGGAGTGAATTATCGTAAGTTACTGCAAAATCCTGTTTACGCAGAGGAATTATCGTAAGCTTCAGAAGTTACGCTCACGTAAACATAGTAAAAGTCAAAATGAAGTAAATCTAATAACAAGTTAATGTTTAAAGTTATAATTCTCGTTTCAGAGGTAACACGGCGGAGACTAGAGGCACAGCATTTGTCGTGTACGAAGATATATTTGATGCAAAGAATGCCTGTGACCACTTGAGCGGTTTTAATGTATGCAATCGTTATTTGGTGGTTCTATATTATCAGAGCAATAAAGCATTTAAGCGAATTGATGTTGACAAAAAGATGGAAGATTTAGATAAATTGAAAACAAAATATAATCTAAATGATGAAAAAAAATAATATATCAAATAGTTACATAGAAGGTATGAACTGTGTGTGTGACACTTACAAAATATTTATTAAAAAATATAACTACATTTACATTGATTAGTTTGTTTTTTTATAACGTATCAACCAGTTGTATGATAGACGTAGGATATATATATATATAGAAGAGAGATAGAAGAAGACGTTAACTTTGAATAATGCAATAAAACTTTGTGTTATCATACAAATATATTTGTATATAATTTCTGGTAGTTTTGGTGTAATTTTTATTTTTCCTGCACACACATACATAATAATTCAATCTTTATATCGTTTTGCAAATATTTTATTAATCTTATACTCAACAATAGAGTTTTGTTGTTTATTTTGCAGTTTATAATATGAAAAGGTTACATTTTTAGCCTTCCTGAGAAAACGTAGAAAAACCTGGGCAAAAAATGTTGGCACATTAAAAGGTCGCAATTAACCACTTTCACAGTGGGTTGCGGAGTGGCATTCCTGCGCTTTCAGGGACTCGAGAGGATGATATAAGCTATAGCGTAGTTTAAAGCACTGTTCACACTGTCGCTTGTAAGAGGTATCGTGCGTATAACTAGATGTCGAGATGCTATTTTCAGTCTAAAAATGGCAAGTTTGACGAGTCTAAGCTTGTTTGTTTTGGTGATCGTTTTTTACATTTTGTTTTCGGTTCCTCCAATTAATAATCATTTGTTTTACTATTGATTATCCCGTAGTCAATGATCGCGCTCTATCAGCTTTAAAGCCGCCTTACTTTCAAACTTGTGAAATTTCACATTAGAATTTATAATAAAACAAAAGAATGAAAAACGACGAAATTCTTTTCGCCGATAGCCTTATTCTTTATTAAGCAAAGTTTTCACTTAATTTTATAGCATCTTAGTTGAGTACGTTATATAAATAACGTAGTTATTTCCTTACTTGTGTTCATGTCTATGTATATTAATTTTAATTTCGGTTTAACTTATTTTTCTAGTTCTAAGAATTAGAAAAAGATAAAAAATAAGTGAAATCAAAATTAAAGTTACTTAATCTACATATTGCCATTCGGGCCTCGATATATATATATTACAACAATTTCTCGAGTGGTCATTTAAAATTACAACGCATATGTGACTGCTGTTGATACATCATGGCTGCATTCTCTTTGGACGCTTTCGTACTGAAAGCGTATTCTATCTTTATTGCACATTATATGTTAAAGAAAGATAGAATATATATACGCTTTCAGTACGAAAGCGTCCAAAGGGAACAGCCCTAAGTATCATACATGCAGCGTGCAGCACTTGTCATTGATAAATACTTAAATGATAAATCACTCGTTTCATCTCCACATTCGCGTTTTGTAAGCCGAGCTGAGCACGATATTTTATTCGTCACCTAACTTAAGAAACTTAAGAAAAAGACTATACGCGCGCGCGCAATAAGAAACATTTATTTAAATTCGTATAATTTATTTTTTATTAAGTATATACGAAAATTTCTGCTAAATTACGTCAATTTTTCTCATACTTATTTATTCAGATTTCTACAAAGATGTGTTGGCGGGAAAAATCTGAAATATTTCATTATTATCTTGTCTGAGTTTTTTTTTTTAAACATTCCAAATTGTATAAAAAATCTGAGTCTTAAAATTTTTATTACAATTCAAAAATTCTGATTAATAATATGAAAAATTCTAAGGCCAGTATTTATAGACTGAAAATTTTTACGTCACACATACTATAGATTTTCAGTACTGGTAGTGAATATCGAGACGTAGCCGTCGAAACTTATTTCAAGACCGTCTTAAGTAATGTCTTAAGATGCTAATACGATTTTGTAATTGGTTTATGACATATCTTAAGATATTGTACTTATAAGATGGTCTTAAATATAGGGTCCACTGAAATATATATGCAAAGTGGAACGAGCGTTACTATATATAGAAATCCACGACAGGCGAGCGATATGAGAAAGAAAAGAAGTCCCAAGTTCCCCTTTCCTCTTTGTCTAGCTCACAGCGTAGTCAAGAGTGGGAAGGATGGAGTGAGGATGAAGTACAGGCCGATCAAGAAGATCAGACAAGGACAGAGCGCTGCTCGAGACACCTTGACATACTCTCTCTCTCGCATATCGCAGGCCCAGCGCTTGTTCCAGTTAGTATATATATTTCAGTGATAAGATCTGATTATGAATAATGGCCTAAGACATTTTTCCACCAGGGAATTAACCTACGTGAGCGAGCGCACGAAATGCTCTGTATTATCATTATAATAAATAAATATAATCGGCGCTGAGAGAGAGCAAAGAGTTCGCTGACTCGGTGCTTAATCGTGTAGCGTAAACTGGCGTAGGCGTAGACCGCAAGGTCGAACGCGTGTAGCATGCGTCCGCGCGAGCATACACGCACGCACGCGCGACGCGGCGCACTCACACGCGGACGGAGTAGCGGGCGTGCGACGACGTGCGATCCGAGTTCATTCGATTTCAGTCAGTCGAAAGCGAAAACCCGCTTGGCGTTCACCCCACCGCGCTCGTTGTTCGTACGCATGCACACGTATGTACGTTCGCGAGATTTCGTTCCGTCTGTTGACGGTGCATCGTGATGACGCATTAGCCGCGAAACTCGGTATCTCTCTACGGGGCCGCTCACGGCCGTTCGCGGCGTGAGCGTGAGCCGCGTCGCGTCACGTCGCGGCACGTCACGACGTACCCGCTATATTTATTTTCATGCCAAACAGCGACGCGGCGTCATATATATATGTCGTACGATTGCTGCGGCGGCGACGGCCGCGTCGCCGGCAGATCGCTCGATGCCGCCCTGCGCGGCACGCTGCATCACATCCACGAGAGTTTGCGCGAGCTACTCCACGTCGATTCGCAGCGCCGCTCGTGGATGCTTCATCCTGTCGTCCTCACCGTCGCCAGCCTGCTGCTGGCCGCCGGCCTGTTCGCCACAGGGCGCTACTATGTCGCGTCGAAAGTCACTAGATCGCAACAGGAATAGAACGATATCGCCAGCGTCCGCACGATTATTATAGCGTGACGCACGATAAAAACACTCCGTCGGTTGATGGAATGGCTCGGGAATACGCGAAACGCGAGAGTTGCGAACTGGAATCCTCCCGTCGCCGGGGCCTCATCGTTTGGAATGACACAAGTGCATCGATGCTTTACCTCATCGGGGCTTTGCAGAACGCCAGAATGCGGAGCGTTCAATGACTTTGTCGACACATTGGTCGGAGACGGACTAATTGCATTTTGCAAAGTCACTAGAGCGTATCGCGACGGAGTGTATTCGGCGATACGTGTGACAGTTGCCGATTTTGCAGTGGCGTGAATTATTTTCCCTTTCTCACAAATAAACAGTTATGAAAGTTGCGCAATTGCGTATTTATGTCGACCTAATTATCGCTCGCTAACCTAAATGTTTCACGAACATTTCGTACGTCGCGTCGCGTATGAAGCTCATATATATGTGCGATCTATAAAAACATTTCTGTCGTTCTCTATGTCCCCTCTGTTCGTTTCATAAACGCCCATTGTCGCGGAATAATGCGTTCTTCAAAATAAAACGAAATCAAAAACATTTATTTATTAAGACTAAATTTATTTCCCGTAAGCTCGAGGAGGAATTTTTTCCCGCATCTAAGATAACTGCATCTTATCGAGTCATACTTCCGAAATCATACAGTTCCTATTTAACGCACGACGAAATCCTTTTCAATCGTCGCGACGTGTATATTATGTATGTACGTATACGATCGTAACGATTCATCTCACTCGTGCAAATGTCATGCGCGAGCTTGGCCCGTCGCCTAGAAACGCGCCGTGCAAGCATTGCATTTCCCCTCGGCGCGACATCGAATACGTATAATTCAAACTCAATCGCCGCCAACTTGTCCCGCAGAAGCGCAATATGGTGGCCGCGGCACCGGCCGCCGCTGATTCGATTGGCGCGTGCGCACGCCGCGCGACGGCACGGTGATCACGTGATCGCGGCAACTTCAGTTCGAACGCTCGCTACTTGCGCATCGTGAAACGTCGAGCGCCATAACAGCATATTTTTTTATTGTTTTCGTCTCCGTCGCCGTTAATGACATCGTAGATTCATCGAGGTTACGCTTGAATGAACGAGTGACCGACATGAGAGGATGCGACGACCTCCGTTGCGTCGTGACGACCCACATCCTGTTGCCTGCCGATTCGCATTAAGGTGAGTGCGCGCACTCACTTGCGCGGCTGTTATCGTCGCGCACGCTTTTCTTTACGCGTTATTTTGTGATTCGTAAGGCTGAAGTCGTATGGCATGTATTTTCCGCGTAACGCGTAACCGCGTAACTATAAATTTATAGAAACGTTTCGCATTTTCGGTTACGCATATTCGCGCTTCTGATTGGTTACGCGATACGCGTTACGCGGAAAATATCAGTCCATGTGACCGCATCCTAATATTCACGCTCTTTTGCTTTCTTCAATAATCGCCATATTGGAAAATTATTTTTTGAAAGATGAGGCGAATAAAAATCAGGTAGCGGAATGACGTCTAAAAACGTCTTAACGCTCCTGCAGGGTACTCATCGCGGCTCGCGGCCATGTTGGAATGTGAGAAAGAAGCGAGAAATGACACGTTGAAAATTCTTGCGTAGTATTTCCAAATAAAAAGATATTTGCTTAAAATAACACTACAGATCACTTCAGCACATTTCAAAATACTCCGAGTTGAGGTTAAGTTTACCCCTTTTCCTTGACAGTTAATAAACAGCCGTAAAACGAATGTGATACGATGCAGGCTTGTGCGCAAGCGTATTACTAGATTTCGTATTACATTCATTTTACGGCTGTTTATTAACTGTCAAGGGAAAGGGGTAGACTTAACTTCAACTCGGAGTATTTTCGAAGTGTGCTGAAGTGATCTGTAGTGTTATTTTAAGCAAATATCTTTATATTTGGAAATACTACGCAAGAATTCTCAACATGTCAATTCTAAACATTTCTCGCTTATTCCCATTGGCATGGGAGAGAGTTTCTTATTTTTACCGCGACGGTGCGTCGCCACGTCAACGCGGAGTTTTCGGCTCAGGGACCAGGAGCCTTAATGACATATTATTGACTGACGTATTATTGATATTAGAGAATGTCATTAAGACGTTATATTAATGCGTCATTTGACATCATTCTGCTATCTGGAAAGTTTAATTATATAGTTTAATTTGTCCGGTGCTTTCGTATTTTTTTAGGTTTATAATGCAATATATGCCCAGATAGCAACGTGTCTGCATTGTTGCTGGCATGTTGCTGACAACATAGTATATGTTGCTATCAGAATTGTGGCAACTGAGTCCGCATTTGTCGGCAAGTTGATGCCTTCACGATATAACAATTTTGTATAGCAACTTGTCAACAACTTGTTGACAACTTATACTGCGATCTAAAATCGTCACCCATATATTATATATAACTGATTCAAAATTCGAGCTGTTGCTGTCATATTGCTATAAGCAACAACGCGAAGTAAATTTGATGCTGTTCTTTTGCCGATAAATTGCTGGCAATACATTCAATGTTGCCTGCGTGTTGCTTCAAATATTAAATTACTCGAAATCATTGAAGCAAATATACGGCAAGTTGCCAGCATCATAAGCAATCACAGGTTGGCAATTTTGCTCAGACACGCTTTGCTATCTGAGTGTTATACGATAGGTATGTAGAACATATAAATAGATATTCTGCACTTTTAGAATTTGCTTTTATTGAAAACTTTTAGGGCAAATATTGCGATAATATATATATATATATATATATATGTTAAATTTATCTCACTCATGAGAGTGTCATGAGTTTGTCGCATTATCTATATAGACGTGCGCGTGTAAGCATTACATTTCTCTTTGGTCAAATATCGGATTGCGTCTAATTTGGTGTAATTCGAACTCTATCGCCGTCAATTCGTTCCGCAGGTGAGCAATATGACGGCCGTAGCGCGCGCATTGATAGATGTGCGGCGGTGGTTGATTCGATTGGCCGTGCGCGCGCCGCGCGGTAGCTCGGTGGTCACGTGAACGCGGCAACTTCAGTTTGAACGCGTACGGTTACGGTGTATCGCGAAACGTCGCACGCGAGCGGCATATTTTACACCGTTTTCATTCCGCGTCGCTGTCAACGACGGCGCAAATACACCTGGGACATGCGTGACTGAACGAGCGATCAAGAAGAATGAGACGATCGTTATATTGCGACGATACGTTACCTGACACGCTTGTCGAACAGCAACGAGGTGAGTTCGCGCGTTCACTCGGATAGTCATCTTCATTTTTCTTTACGCGGAGATTTATGACGAGAAAATTGAAAACGAGTGCGAAATCCAGTATTCAACATTTGGCTAATAATTTGTTTTTGTTCATAACATAATAAACATTTTCTCTCCAATCTACATTATTTTACATATCAGTGAATCAGATCGATTGTACATTTGCGCTTTGGCTTTTTTTAATAATCGAATAAACCATATTAAAAAACTATTTAATTTTCTTTCTTTATATTGTAGAGAGAGGTAGACAAAATCGTAAATATAATTTATTTAGAGGTTTATCATTTTCTCGAGCTTTGGAGTTTTTATTAAAGGCGCAACAGATGTGCTAAATATTTGTAGAACATACGTATAGATATGTTCTACATTTTTAGAATCTACATTTGATAAAAATGTTTTGGGAAAGTTTTACGCGATTTAACTTGTGACTTTTCAGTAGTATATATCTGGGAATTGGATCTTGTATCAGTTAATTAAGGTCGGGGCAAGTAATTTTTATCCGAATGCGAAAGTAACTACAGCAGCAGGAATGCAATTAGAAACAAACAGTGTCATTGGTCATAATCCATGTATAAATAAATTTGGTATATTTTGCACGCCCTATTTTATTATAAAAGCATTATTTAAATAACTAAAATATTTAGTACAAAAATAAAGTAATTTTATAGTTGTATATTATCCATTTCAAATACGACTGTGTTTAAACTTTTAAAAAATTATTTATTTATTTTTGTGATCCTTTAATTAACAAGTATAGAAATTTATACCGTTAGCATTTAAAAATGCTAAAATTAACCGGTTTCAATATGAGGGCGTTTTATACATTTTTAAATTGGTGATGTGTGTGATTTTAGACATAATAAATGTATACACGAAATTATCTCTCTTTTAAACTTTTTATTTCTACTTTTTACTCTTCTTTTACTTTCTTTTCAATATTTCAATGGATAATTAGATTATGATTTTTTCTATCATAAAATTGGTGAAGCGGCCCTCTGTATTTAGATGCGAGAAATCGTCAATAAAAATTGCTGTTACTGTATATTTCTCTCTCTCTTTCTCTCTCTCTCTCTCTCTCTTACGATTCTTATTAAAGGCAGTTAAAAACCTGTACTTTATCTTTATATGTAACTGGTAACAATGCGAGTAACTTAAAGAATCTTTATTTTATATATATGTATATTGTTTGGCATCATAGAAATACCGGTACGACACGTTTTAGTATTTATATCTTAGAATCGTCAATGATGTCCGCAAATTCTTATGGTGCAGTTTAGATCGATAGAGTTTTTCATCAGTATTTTTATCGGTGTCGTAAATATCGCGACAGTAAACATACATATATAGATTTTATTATGTCCTTAGGATAATACTGTAAAATATATTTTCCATGTAAACTTTTAGTGAGAACATTCCTCAATTGATATCAAACATTTTATCTTCAGAATCATAATCTCAAATGTTGCAAAAGACGTCTGAAATTTAAATGCGTAACAATAAAAAATGGACATGACAAAAAGGTCTCTATGAAATTGTGTTACGATTTGATTCAGTTAATTAAAGCAATTTTCATGTTTTTTTTGCATCGGTTTCAGAAACGTTTTTAAAGTAACAATGAATTTTTTACTGTAAAAAGTTTATATTAAAATATAATGAGATTTTCTATTTTAATATAATTGATAATTTCATACAGAAAAAAAACAAGTATTAAATCAAGATTTATGTATACTCGTATATGTATATGTATTATGTATAATATGCAAAAATCTATAATTTTCTTATAAGAATTTCAACATTTTGTTTCTTTTTTTTCTTTTAGTTGAACTATATAAATGTCCTCATTCAAGCAAGTTTTCTTTATATTTCATTTCAAGATTACCGATTCTTGCGTATTATAAGTCTTGATTTAACATTTCTCTTTTTTTCTGTGTATCGAAAGTAACAAGACGTAGCTAGTTTTTAAAAATGTATTATTCGTTTAGACGAGCATATCTTAAATTGTGCACAAAAGATTATAGTAGAAAATAATTATCCCGTTATTTAAGATTTATTTACCTTATTTATATTTTGATGTTTGATATAAGATAACGTTTGATTTCACAAACGAATTTGATGTACCGAGTTTTTAAAGATATGAGTATCTACTTATTAATTAGTAATAATGTATATAATTAAAACTTTATCTACACACAATATGCGCGGCAAGTTAGTATGCTAATGACGCGCGTAGCTAAATTTGACTGTCTTTGAACTACATTTTCATTGATGGTTCATGTAATCAGAGCGAAGTCCAGAGATCGGTTTGGTATACAAACGCACGATCGAGTTAACGAGTTCTTTAACGTAAGTTCGAAGGCCTATCGCGAGAAGAAGCGTTGTCCTATCATTTTTGTCTCGCGGAGGTTGGAGCTCTGAGTCTCGTAGCACGGAGCTCATGTGCCGACTGTGCGAAGTAAACACAGAAATAAACGTTCCAAATTGATCGGTAGCGGACGCGCCGGAGGGAAGGCAGAAAGACGGAAACGCGGCGCGGTGAACGGAATACCACGTGTTCTCGTGCGACGACTTCCTCTACCCGTGTACAAATGCGTGTACAACGAAAATAGATGCAGGAGGAAGCGACGACCGGAGTGAGAGACTTTTTAGCGAGATGTACGTTCTCGTGCCACAGAATTTGTTCTCGATATATAAATTGAAGAATCTTGCGATGCAAGATCTGAAATTAATTTCAAATTCAAGAGCGCATTCTGATCAATTCTGATATATATTTCATAAGCATTAAACGAAAAGCAACTAAAGTTTTAAAGTCACTTTTTAGAAACAAAAATAGAAATAGATGGAATATTATATCGTGGCGAACTTTAATCGATATTTATTGGAATAGCTCTCAAAAATCCACTTTGTTTTTTTAAACTTTGTTTGTAATTTTCGAATTACTTTTTTCGGATTCGCACGTTTTGGGGAGGTTTAAAGAAATTATTTTGGAGCATAATAGGGCATATTATCCACGTTGCAGGTCGATGATCATTGTGACTGCCGATCATATTCCACAAATGTGGATCGTTAATTAAAACGTTCATCGCGATGGGTGGCGGAAGAGGAATGGGCAAGCAGATGTGTCAGGAGAAGTTGAAATAAAAATATCAGATTTAAACGACTCCGCACTGAAATTTTACGGTACGTCTTATCCTGTTTACGGCGCCACTCGGTCGTCGTAAACGCTGGATTGTTTCGCCTGTTATATTCAGCTTTATTTTAGAGGGTGCAATGCGATTTCTTTAATCTGTATGCTTGATAATGGCGATCATCCTTCTCTCGTGATATCTGAAAAATTAGCGGAATTTGTCAACGGCAAAGATTTAAAAATAATCTTCAGTATAATAATCGCTTTCAAATTATGATAACTCGCAACACGTAATTTTTTGTGTAAAAATTTTATTACTTACTAGCAGGTTACCCGGGCTTCGCCCCGGAGGACATATGTAGTAAAACACTCAAATAGTCTCTCTCTCTCTCTCTCTCTCTCTCTCTCTCTCTCTCTCTCTCTCTCTCTCTCTTTCTCTCCCCCCTCCCCTTTCTCTCTCTCTCTCTCTCCGGCATGTCTCGCATGTCTCGCAGAGAGTTCATTATGCTTTGTATAAATTGAAATTCAGTAAGAATTCAAATATTAATAACTTGTTATTTGATGAGTTATAAGAATATGTTTTATGATAAGCTGACAAATAGACAGGATGTTTCCTATGTAAGTACAAAAAATTGAAGGGTATTCCGTGGTTTATTTTAGGTAGAAAAGGTCCTATAAACATATGCCTTAAATTGCTTCGTTTTCAAAATACAGGATGTCAAAGTTGTGAAAAAAAAAGGAAAACGTTTAAAGATATTTTATCCAAATTTGGTATACCTACATGTGGTATTAAGAACCATTTCAATAGCAATGAAACATTTTTAGAACCACCAGGGGCTTGCGTCTTTGACATCGTGTATTTTGAAAACGAAACAGTTTAAGGCATATGTTTGTATATATATAGAACCTTTTCTTCTTAAAATAAGCCACGGAATATTTCCTTCAATTTTTTCTACTTACGTTGAAAACACCTTGGGTGCGTTCCACTTATCGCTCGCAACGCTCGTGGAATCATTTCATCCTTGTTGTTTGTCAAATGTTAAACAAGGACGTTGTGAGCGATAAGTGGAACGCAGCCCTTGTATAACATAGAAAGGGAGGGAGGAAAAGTTAGAGAAAGGGAGGCAAAGTTTTTCTACAAAAAAATATGAAAAAATATAGATATATATATTTTTTCAAATACATATTTTTCAAATACATATTTTCCTTTTAGTATATATATATATATATATATATATATATATATATATATATTGAAAGAAAAATATGTATTTGATATTATATATTCTTATTGTAATTGCTACAATGACAATGCATTTAATCATTCCCACGTCGAGCGAACGCAATACATCCGCGTGTAGTGAACGCATGCACACGCACGTGAAAATGATTGACAGAATGCCGAAGCAATAGCCTTGTCATAAACAATTAAGCGCTGTCGCGGATGCGTGTGACGAAACCGGCCGTATATTATATATCTTTCTCTTTAGCTCTCGTTCTCTTTCTCTCTATCTTTATATCTCTAATACAGGCACTCGTGTGCCCACGGGAACATTATTTCCAACAGCAGATGCCCATTAAAATGCACAGGTTGTGCGCTCGCAGTTGCATATTATTATAAGTTTGTAATGAGTATACTCTATTATATTCTGTTACAAAGTTTTAAAATATTTAGTGACTCTCGCATTAATCGATCTTAACATCGCAGAACGCGTTAGCCATTGTGTCAGTGATTAAACATCCGTTATTAAGTGCAATATTGGGAATCTAAGTAATGGACACTGGCATAGTCATTGCAAACTTTTCCTGTTACATATATATGTTATTGAAAGGTATTAGCATTGCTGTTACATTATAATATCACAAGTATCGAGAAAATGTACGCGGTCGTAGTTTTAATTATCTAGGTTCTTAATTTCAATTTGACGCAACGTGTCGACAAAAACAAAATTTACCCATTTCGAATTGAATGTATGCCATTGTGTGACATTTCAGTCAGATTCGAACCATTACATTTTTTAAATATTACAAAACGGATAATAGGTATTATTGTTTCGATTAAAAATTCTTCATAAATATGCTAGTTATAGAAGTAAGGACGATCCAGAAAAACGACTCTGTGCTATTTATCTAGTGAGAGGGGCCGTTTCGATCGGCTGCAAAATTAATTACGCGACAGGAGGGAATTAGCTCTAATTGACCTGAATATACGCAATCGCGATCTTATTATATCTTCTTGCAGACGTCGTAAAGAGAGAACTTTATGAAGATTAGAAGCGTTTAGTCGATAGAAATTGTTCCAACCACTTAACTAGCTCTGCTACTATAGGTATATGTATTACTATAGGTATGCTACTATAGGTACATATATGCCCACTTTTTTATTTTTCTTAATTATTAAGGAACATTTATATAAGTAAAAATTAGAACAAATATAAAAAATTTGTATTTTATGATATTTTGAAACATAGATTGATTAAAACTTAACAAATATTTGAAAGAAGAAAAACTAAACTTTTTTATCAAAAAATAATATTTTCTTGTAAAATAAAATTAATATTAGAATTTACACACACACACAGTAATAGATAATATAGAATAGATAATTGATCTATTATAGTCCAAAGAGCGTTATTATTGCTGTAATATATTGCTAATTCTGGCATACTATGGTTATTTATAAATTAGTTAGGTACACAGTTATATAACTCTCTTCTTCTGTATAAATATTTTAAATTACTTAAAAGTAATTTAATATTTAATAAATGTTGATTAGGCTACATATTGTTGTTGAAAATAATCAGTAAACTTTAGCAATAATAACATGTCGAAAAGACAGAGCAAAAAATGCAGTAACTTATTTGATTGGAAAAGAAACCACAATCTCTCTCTCTCTCATAATCTTAAAATAATAATTGCGTTTTGCGGGAGGGAGGAAAGAGAGAGGTGTCTAGTTTCCATTTCTATCTCGTTTTATATACCACGCGCGTTTGAATATACTGCAAATTCATTCTCTATATTCCGCGTACCGGCGAATAGGCGGCATTTTATCGGCTGCATGTGTGTCTATACGCGCGTGTAGAATGCCCTGGCATTCGACTTCACTTCCAGCGTACATAAACGTGGCTTAACGAGCGTGAACGTAGGGCGTAGAAATACCGCGAGTGCGGGGAATAATATCGCCGCTGAGGGCGGCGCGATTTTGCGCTCCGCGAGATCTTCCCTAAGAACATCGTCTTTTTTAATTGCAGGCAACGCGTACCATTCTCGTTTCCGATTAGCAGCGACGTGGTGAAGAGTTTGAGTTTTCTCCTCCTCGTTTCGTCATTGCGGCACCGTTTCTCTCTTTTCTTCCAGGTATGTGTTTGCGATACTCATCTTTTCGCTGCTCGTTGTTCTATCAGGGTAGAATAATATACGTTTGACATTCTCTGTCGAAACTGAGCCTTGCCAAAAATCGGGACAAACGGTGGAAGTCGCTCACAATCGCAATGCCTGAGCGACAGATTTTCTGTGTAATTGTTTACATAGTTGTTTGTGATAAATCTATTTAGAGAGAAAATCATTTTTAGATCATTAAGTTGTTGAATTACTAAAATATTCCTTATTTATTAGATATCGATATTATAAGAAAATCATTTGACGTTTTAAATTTATATACATATTGTATATATAGTCTACTTATATATATACCTATGTAAATTTAAAATGTCAAATAATTTTCTCATCATATATTGGCATATAAGAGAGTAAGGAATATTTTAGTAACCTAACAACTTAATTATCTAAAAATTATTTTTATGTATGTAATACATGAATTTTAAAATGGGCGCACTGTAAATTAAATTATGGACCGACATGGAAGCAATCTGTTTGAGCCTCCGCTTTTCGTACAGGGACCATGCAAATAACAGTGACAGGCAAGCCTTAATTAAATCCGTGGCAAGAATTGACAGTGCATATACGTGTACCTTTCATTGACGAATACACGCGTCACTGCATTTACGTTATATGCGATGTTGTATTCAATTAATGGCCTGTTCCCGTTGTACGTGGATGGCTTAATTATTATACTGTATACAATTTTACTAACACATAAACGATACGGCAATTCTGTCTTAACTTTCAAGAGGTACTTCGCGATTTGCATTATTCAAATCTTTTCAAACGTAGTAAGAATTAATATTTTCTCTTTTAAAAAAATGAATATCGTGTCTCGACTGTAATCGAATAATCGAGAGCGTTTGGTTTCTTATATCATTACCTACTTATATGAAAAAATTTATCTTGCTGAAACGCAATCAATATCCCCGTTAGTACGATATATTATCTTAGGTAAACATATATATAAAGAAAATGTGTTTATTTAAATTTTGCAATGCAATGGTGCGGGTGTCACAAAGTAGATAGCAATCCGAAGGTTAATATTTGCGTGATTATTAGGCTGTCGTAACCGTTACAGTTGCATTACGTTAATAATTACGGTCACAAAGTAAGCCAATTCGCCTTTACCAGACAGGGAGTTAATTGCGGGCTATTAAACGTTCAGGCGCGCTGCTCTGCTCGCCTATCTCGTTATATCTAAGCAATTTCGTTTCTTCACGCTGGAAATGCGTCACGAGCATTATCGGGTAAATTGAAAGCATTTAGTGTGGCGAATCGAAGGCTAGCGTTTGCTACGACCGCGGCTGCGGCTATTCAGCCTCGTCAGAGGCTCGTTATCCTTTTATCATAGCTGGTTATAGCACTTTACAGGCAGGTGAGTCGATGCTTTCATTATGCCACCCTGTGTATATGACATACGACCTCGGCCGAGATTTGCCACTCTTCAGGGCTAACCGGTAATCACAAATCACTCATCTCATCTGGGTATAGTTTCAACAGATTGTATTCATTAACAAGAAAATCAGAATTTATCTTTGGACAAATAGCGAATTTTTGATAAGAATACGAAGAATGTAACAAAGAAACAATTTCAAACTTCATTGACGCCCGAAAATCCAAAGCATTGAATATTTAAAGACTAAAAAGTAACAAATTTTTTTAATTGATAAATATACCTACAATACTAAATTAAACAGTTTTAAGAAATTGTGCTCCTCTAATTAATGTTTTAAATTGTTTGAGAAATTATCATCAAACTTGCCATATCGAAATACAGAATATTTTATGTAGGACACGTGATTTTTTCTGATATTCTTAGATATCGTTTCAGTAGTCGAACTATAGTCGAAGTAGTCGAACGAAAGGATTAAATTGAAAACTCGAGCTCGGACTGTCTTTCTATGCGGAATTTTTACGTAGGTTCAATGCACTCGGCACTGTCATGTGATAAGGGCTTTGCATGTGCACGCGACGTCATATCGCTAATAGAGCAGGTCTCGATCGAGGCTGCCGTACCACGATAATGAAACAAATGAAAAGAAATGACAGCGTGGATGAAGATAAATGGTCTTCGGTATACTAGACTCGATCTTCTAAAAGTAACAGAACGAGCGGAGCAAATCGACTCTGTGGGCGGTATTCATAGTCTTTTCTTGATGAATAAGAACTTTTTATTTATACACGTGTACATACGCACACATGTGTAAATAAGAAATTCTTATTCATCAAAGAATGACTATATATGAATATTATTCTAATTGCAAGTATATATATAACGACATATATGACTAATTCCGTATAGATCACGTAGTGTTTCGAACATTTGAGTGTTCTCGCTTTGATTGATTATAAGAATTATATAAACGTAATTTATGTAACAAATTTTAGGTATATTATTTATATATTTAAAATCATAAAATATATTTTTGTGACTAAAGATTTAATAAAGATATTTAAATCTAAATGTTGAGAAGCAGTGAAAAGATAACGATACCTAATAAAATTTGCGTTTCATACAAATTGACTTTAAAATGTTCAGGAAAACTATGAATGGAGAAATCGGGGAATCGGGACACCCTGTATCTCGAACGTGTTTTGACATTCGCTTGATATGGGACAAACCTGGACAACGAAGGCGATTTGATCGGCATCTCGGATTGTGAAAAAACTCGGCGAATTTGAATAAAACGCTCGTTAAAATGATTTGTCCGCTGTCGGTTGTCCGACTTTAAACGAGACCCCCTAAATTCGCCGCAAATATCTGGCGGCGGGTTCTTCGAATACAGCGGATTTTCATTCCCTCTCGTAAATCTCCGCGGACGCGCACGGTGACTTTTTGTGACATTCGGGAAGCCCGATATCCTGAATTTAAATTATGCCTAATTTAATTCGCGGCTGCGCCGCGATTGAGCGTGATGTTTCGCCGTCCCAATAGGTCTCGCTTCGGTGCGGTTTAAGGTTCCGATCTAAATGTGTTTCTCGTACCGAAATTACGTGAATCGATATCTGTGAATATTTCCGATATTTTAGAGAGAAGATGGGGAGAAAAAGAAAGAAAGGAAAAGAGAGAGAGTAAATTCAGTATATTTAGCATCTCGTTCTACCTCCTGGAAAAAAAGCGGGTCGCGTAAACGCCGATTCGATCGTCGTCAGGACGACATTACTTGGCAAGGACGACTCTGCCGCCATCGTCATTGCCCATTGGCCTAAATCGCGGTCTAGCTACGTGCGGCATGCTAATTCGGACGAGGAGAAATGCTAATACCTTGCATTTTATTTCCGTCCGACGCCAGTCTTTCTTGTCAGCGCTGAGTACGTTAATTGGGACGATTTAATTAATCGCGTCAATTCGACGTGTCTTTTTTTAATGTCTATCTCATAATTTCAGTAAAAATAGTATTCTATGACATTCATTTTTGCTATCTTGTATTTTGACAGATTACCCAATAATCCTATAGAGAAAGTTCGGGTAATCGAAACTATTCTAAGCCTTTCAAGATAACTTGGAAACAATTGAAGATAGTTAAACTTTGTTTTGGTTGATTTGTAATGTTTGTTAAAACGTGTTTCTAACAAATTTTGTTTATTTATAGTGAGTTTAATGTTATAGCAACATTTTCGAAGGTATACTTTTATAGGGTAATTTAAATCACGTCGGGCAAAGTGAACTACTTTATTAATCTTACAAAAAATAGTTTTTATCGTATTTTAAGGCATATTAATAATGAAAGTATAATAATTATTATATTACATATTTATTTTAAGACATATTAATAATGAAATTATAATAATTATTATATTACATATTTATTATATATTCAAATTTATATTACAAACTCTATTTTTGTGCTCTTTTACTAACAATTAATGTCATACAAATATATGTAACATGTTTAAAACTTTTACTTATAATAATATATACTTATAATGTATACTTATTATAATATTATTACTCCTGAAAGAAAGAAACACACAATAAAATATAAAATGCAGTACTTATAAAAAGTATTATATACAAACTATATCTCAAAATTATAAGATATCGCTATTTTTATCTTCTTATCGTACACAATAGAAATGTACACCATATGACACTTGCTAAATAGATTACACTAAAGTTTTATCTTAGTTTTACATGAAACAAAAAGCGACTAAAAATTTGTGAAATAGATTGACTGCAAAATAAAAGTTGATATACTAACCTTACGCTGTAAGCGGTACACACCAAATTTTGAGTTTTAATTTGTTACTTTATGGGACGTTGTGCCACGTCGCCGCTTTGTACGTTAGATTAGGGAGCCAGCAGCTATAGTAATTCCACTATTGTTCGCTAAATTACTTAATAATCTAGATATTGTGATGATTTAACTTGCTCGCATAGTTAAAATTACCCGAACTTCCTCTATAGCAATTATTAGAGAAGTAGTTTTTATATATATTAATTATATTTTACGTCACCCCGATATGAACAGAGAGAGAGAGAGCTTTCGAGACAAATTAAATAAATATCTTTGATTATGTGAATAATCACAAACAGTAACCTAATTATTATTCAAAAAGTTCAGAAAAATTGCAGAAAAATTAATCTGGTTTGACGATAATATGTC
The DNA here is from genome assembly GCF_048541705.1 of Temnothorax americanus. Taxonomy (NCBI): domain Eukaryota; kingdom Metazoa; phylum Arthropoda; class Insecta; order Hymenoptera; family Formicidae; genus Temnothorax; species Temnothorax americanus. Next base: position 562,703 of record NW_027509581.1, read on the forward strand.
GAGAGATGAATCGCGCGTCGTTGCACATTGAGTTTCCTACATCCTACGGCTCTCACGAGATAATAACAGGTTATAAATCTTGCATACACACGTATTATACGGCAGGAATTAATTGCGATCTTGAATATCAAGTTTCTCCGCTTGCACTTCCACTTTCGTAGACAAGAGTCGGCGCAAGATGCATCTCGGTTGCAAGTCGGTGCCGCGTCGTGAAAAATTTGGTATGTTCGTGTAATATTGAGCAAATCCGTAGGCGTGAGTAGGCAGAACTTGAAATTATCATAGATATCAGAAGACTCATGTTGAAATCAGAAATCAATTATTCGCATTACTTTGACAGGTTCGCTCTAATGAGAATTAGAATCTCGTAATCTTTTACGACTGTGTCTGTCCATATATATGATACTTGCATGAGAAAATTTTATGCAACAGGATGTCGCCGTGATCGATAACGATTCATAATATTTACTTAATTCTAGCTTGTAATATAATCGATCGTATTATTATTAGTATTACTATTTTGAGACTTGACTTATGCAATTTTTATGATAATGAGCTATAGATAATTTAACTCGAGAGAATTAATACATAAAGTTCAGAAAACTATAAATAAACTTGCACGTAATGGGAAACGACATGTACGATTTTAAGCTTTCGTGCGCCACATTCCAATTTGGTACTCTCGAAGAGGACATGTTCCTTAAATTGTCACGGATGAAATGATGCTTACCGGAACTCATCGCGGGACGCGCCAACTTCTCGTTTCTCTTCTTCCGCGAAAAGGAGAACGCGAGAACTTTGGTTTATTCGCGAATATTTATGCGTGCGACAGGTGCGTTAATCTATGGGCGATTTCGGCGTCGCGAATACTTGCACGATCCGCAAAATAGATTGCATCCAGAAGTAGCGCGGGCTACGAAATTATCGGCTCGATCAAAGCTTGTATCTTCCCGCATTGTAAGCTGATTCAAATTGTGAGATAAGTAGATGTGCTTGTAGATTATATTAGATATTTGTTTAATTTATGCTAATATTATATATAATTTAGGGTGTCATTTTGGAGCAACTTTTTTTTCATTTCACGAATAGCATATATACTTGCAGAAAGGTAAAATAAGATACCTATTAAAGTTTGAGCCCTTAATATTTAATATTAACAGGTCGCTCTCATCGCGATTTTTTATTTTTCATTTAGTAAGATAAAAAAAATTTTATAACTATCTAACAAACAGTAATACAGCATTGCTCTACATAGATTTTTGTAGTAAATTTACCGCTCTACAAAAAAGATCTCTTATTATTTTTTCATAAATTTAACCGTTTAAAAGATATTCAAAGTTAAAGTTGGATAAATTTTATAAAACTTGTTTTTGCTTCTTATAAATTTTGTATCATATCGACTATATCGACTATCAAAAATTATGAAATAATCAATACATATTTTTTTTAGAAAATTTAACGATCTATAAAAAGGTCTTTTATATTTTTTTCATAAATATACCATTTAGACGATATTAAGGTTTACATTTTGAACTTTAAACCTTTAATACCAATTGATTCGTCTCATTATTCTGTGCATAAAAGTATTAAGGTAAAATTACCGAAAAATTAATGTTTTACAAGATATTTTGTATTTTATGTCAAAATACTAGAACTTTCAAGCCTCATAATTCCAAAAGTTTTTAACAAAAAAATACTTTATTATAGTGTTTTGAAAAGCTCTCGAGATTAGCTACAAGAATATGCATTGAAAAATAGGGGTTTTCATTTAAGAAATTAAAGGTGTCGTTCATGTGAGCTTTAAACGACCATCCATGGTCAAACCAATGACACCATCTTAGGTCTCTCTTCGAACTAAACAACTTTTGTCTGAAACAATTTTTCCAATCTCTTTTACTTTAAGAGATATTCAGCTGAATCATTTAAATATATATATATATATAGGGTAACTCCGGTATTTATGCCGCGCGAGGATTTACGCCGCAGAAGTCAGAAAAAATAGAAGGAATAGAGATACTTGCTCGCAAATCACTGCCTTTATGCCATATTAGTATTGTGTTGTAATTTCAGTTCTTTACTGTTAATATTAACGAAACCGTCGTGAGTTGAATCGATTTCTCACCGTAGTAAGTAGCACGATCATATATTATGACTTACGTAAAATGATTACAGTAGGGAATGTAAAAGGTTTAATGGTTATTTCATGATACATAAGTGTAGAGGGATAGTAAAGGATGGAATACAGCAAAATACAAGTGCATAGCTCTTATATTCTTTGTTCAGCTTGATATCTTGTATATCCCTTCTGTTTAGGATATACAGCATTTTAGCATGCGGGATGTATGCCATAGTTTTACAGATGCTCTGTGTAAAAATCGAAATGTTCTATGCGTTCTTTTTCTTGGATCGTATACCAATAACTTTTAATGTATCAATCGTTCTTCTATTGTCTTTTAAAAATTTTTCAGTTTTATGATAATTTGTTTATCATTCTTACATCTTAATAAACTTCTTACATATATTTTATAACTTATTATGACATTTTATTGTTTTATTTATAAACAGTACCTATTTGTAATTTTTTATAAGGCGTATATTTCACTCATCAATGTCATATATCCCACTCCTATGGGATATATGGCAAAAATGCAAGGGTTTCTAAAAGTTTTTTTTATTAAATACAAAGAATGAACATTTTATATTTCTATTTTTTTTATAGTAGTAGACAGTATAAAGTCTTTATTGGTATAATTCATTTGTCTTAAACATAGTAAATAGTACTCGATAAATTAAGTTTCCCTTAAGCTGCGGCGTATATACCGGAGTTACCCTATATATATGTCGGAATTTTTTTATCTAACAATAAGTAGATAGTTCGGAATCGTTGTTTCAGTAATTATGATATCTAATTATGATATTTAATTGTTATTTAATGTGCAATACAATAATATTATGATTACCAGCTGACATATTTTTGCAATATACATATAATATTACGAAATACGTAAAAGCGCACGATAATTTAAGAATAAAATTGTTCATTTGTGTCAAGTAAATTATTCTCGCCTAATATCAATAAAAAATAAACTGTGTAATTTAATTTCTTTGATTAAAAATTCTGTAATTTAATGTAGATACACAATAACAACAAATTATTTGTTTCATAAAGCACAAGACATTTTTTTCTTTTAAAATGTCTTCAATTATTTTTTTTTTAATATCTTTAATTAATAAAATCGATGCGATGTGGGGCGTTAGGGCCAAAGCACATAATATGGCGTAGCGATATATGACGGTTGCAGTCCTTGACCTGATAAATCAGGATACGCCAAAGCTTGTGCGTTTGCGTTAGGGCCAAAGCACATAACATGGCGTAGCGATATACGACAGTCGTAGTTCCCGACCTGATAGATCAGAATACGCCAAAGCTTTTGCGTTACTTACGTCCACGACTACGACTGTCATATGTGTTTTAGCCCTTAGATTGAAAAAAAGAAATGAAATTCGCGTTTCGCACGTTATCGAGCATTGCACACGCGACATTTCGCATTTCTACAGTGCAGTCGTCGTATTCAGAGATTCGATGTGACAGTCATTGGCTTTTTTTTCCCGTAAACGCTTGCGTGATGGTAAGCATCCTGGCGGTATGATAAGCGAGTTGTAAAGCTCAAAAGCGACGTTCGTGTTCCCGCTATATCGAGATTCACGACGCAGATACGTCATTACGTCGGGCGTTTTCCCTCCGTGTAGTAACTAGGCTAATCGTTCGGATTTGTGATGTACGAACCTTACGGCGCGGCCGATCGTACTCTAGATTACACCAGTAGCTCTCTTGGAACGTACACTTGCGCACGATTATTTGAGCTTTTTCTTTAAAATTTCGTCACTCTCTGATTCTTCGTCGTCGTCGTCGTCGTCGTCGTCGATATTTGGCCGATTATAATGGAGCAATATCCGATCTCGGCATGACCCGATTTTACCCTGCGAAACGTATTTCAATCACGTAAGTGGTATGATTAATAGCTCCACTTTTTCACCGGTAATCGTATATATTTCGAATGTGGCAACGCTTCAAAGTTGTCGCGTGTCAAAAACGATACTTAATAAATTTACATTGACGTTGTGAAAGAAACTTGAGATAAATTCGTCGTGAGGTCTGAAATGTGAAACTCAATGCAATTTCTCATCGTAAAATTATATTAAATGTAACGATCTCTATTCTTCGTAAAGAATATATAGTCAGCAGATGAAACGTACGTTAAATATTAAAGTATTTTACAAACGTTTTTTATTCTTTAATAAATTATTATTTTTTTAAATAGAAAATAGAGCAACATCAAGTAATATATATATATATATATATATATATATATATATATATATATATATATATATATCTATTTCTTTTCTCTTAATTTTTTGTGATTTGAATTAGTTTTGAGAAATATTATATTTTTATTTAAATGTTGTTTAACCAATTATTTTGGAAAAATTTTATCAAAATTTTAAAAGCATAATTTAACTTTTCTAAATATTTAATGTAATTACTAGATATATATGAAGGGTTATATCATAAATTACTATATCTGCCTTGACGTAGAGTCGCAAAGTCCTAAATTATCCTAATCCATCTCGGTTACATACTCTGCACATTCATCTGATTATGTCTGATAAGAAATCTTTCTAAGATATTTTTGGACGTTGTCGTTAATCTTCGACTCAAAATCAACGAGTTTTGTGCGTTCTTTTACACAAACCCCATATCAATTTCTCATGGAATAACTGTTTTGCAAAGCGAATAATTTTTGCTTTCGATTCCAAGTACGCTTTATTACGAGTCCGATTACAGGATGCGGATCTGTTTCTGATGTTGGAGCCAGGAGCGTCCGGTTATGTTACGCTCAGGATTGTTTTCGTCCGACGAAAACGGCCCGCCGTGAAAATAGACGACCTCTTCCCTTCGCCACCTCTTTCCCCGAAGCCGCGCGATACGTGCGTGTGTGGGAATGGGGATGATGCAGTTGGCCTGGATAAAGGTCGGTGGCCGACCTAGCCCCCCGGCGCGAGCGGCCCGACCACCAGCTCTCTCTCTCACCCTCCCTCCCTCCCTCCCTCCCTCCCTGTCTCTCATCATCTTTCTCTCTCTCTTTCTCTCCCGCACTGTGCTGTGCCACCCATCTCGGTATTGATTTTGTTAACCTTCTAGATTCTAGCGGTTCTCTACCCCTTCCGTTCTACTCCAATCCCCTCGTCTCTCTGCGCGACGACATCCCCTGATCTGGGGGCCTACGCGGCGTTTCTCTTCGCATCGAGCCGATTTCTCGCGCTTTTCTGTCTTGTCTTAAGGACAATCTTGTAGTGAAATTTTGGTGCATTTCTAATTGTGAACGGCAAGGAAAAAGTCAGAATGAAATCAATTAGATCAAACGAGATATCCTTCAAAAGTTCCTGCTGGTACATACATTGCGATCAACATTGCAATGTAGAAATAATATATGAGAAATTGCTCATATTTCTATAACTAATTAATTAATAAGCTATATAAAGAGATTAATAAAGCATTGGAAATGATGATGAATGAATTCGTGAATTTGGTATCTTTTAAAACAACGGTCTTTCAATTTAAATATTTATTGTCAACGCGAAGCTAATTTGGTAAATTAAATATAAATTGTCATTAAAAAAATCAATTTAAAGTTTTTACAGAAGTGTTATTTAATTTCAAATTTGAATAAGTACAAAGAAATTTTTATGGCAAATACTGATTTTAAATTCGATTCATGGTTATCTCATCATTTGGAATAATTTATTTATATAGATAACTATTGTGTGTGTTTTTCGGTGCAGTAGCATCTTACGTAAATAAATGATGTTCCGTAATCAAGGTATCATTATATATGATAACAATGTTACGTTCATACTTATGTTTAAGTGGGACACTTTTCGCGAGACCAAGAACTAATGCGCGCCTAAGAAAGCGGACTACTGATACCAATCGAAGACGGTGTCAGGTGTAACAAGGCGAATATCTGAAATGGGCGATCTTAATGCGTCTAATTTAGCTGAAATCGTCTTGGTAGCGCCGCTTTCGTTTCTGTAACTTTCGCACTTACACCGTCGCACTAGGCGAATATTGTAAAAATGCTTTATAACACCAGGTGCTTATTGTAATTTACGATCGCGGCACTCGCATTCTTACACCTACTCGCGAATTCATTCACCGCGTTTGTTAGCGCATACCTATACACTCTCCGCTGTCGAAACAGTGTGATTTATTTTTCCGTTCTGAGACACTCGCGATATATAATTCCTAATAGTCACGACGTATTTCGAAGATTAATCGTTGTCAAAAATCTTGATACAAAATGAGATAACACTAGTTTTTCAGTTATAAATGATCGAAGTTGGCCGTATAGACTTTGTGCTATTGAATTTTATTTTCGCACTTATAAAACTTGCTCAATATTTAAAACGTAAGAAGTATTAACAATAAGAAGTATAGCTGTTTATCTAATCAAGCCTCTGTTGAAACGACCTTTTCATCATCTTAAATTAACGAAGATAAATAGAATGCTTATACAGGGTGGTAGTTAAGTACTCTAAGAGATTTTAAGGGAATTTCTTACACAAATTCAAGACAAAAACTTCATATGACCATATGTCCAAAACGGCTTAGTTTCAAAATTACAGGGTGTCAAAGTTGAAGGAAACACTGCGTGCGGGAATATCTTATTCCTGCACGGCCTCGAGTAAGAAATCTCTCGCGCGTGCGGAATCGGCCATCCGTCGCACAGATGGCCGTATGCAATGGGCCACTTTCCACGCACTTTGTAATATAAAATAGGGTGTATAACACGTGCGGGTTGAGAATTGGACACTCGTGCGGGTGATCGCACGAGCCGAAGGCGAGTCCACTCCGCACTCGTGTCCAATTTTCAACTTCCCGCACTTGTTACACAAATAACTATTTTCGCGAGTCGAAGTTTGATAACTTCGCGCACGCATATGTCTGCTTCTTATACGCGTGTGTGTATAAACGCGAGGGTTTGCTAGCAGAATCCTAATGCCGTGTATCTGTGCCACTGTGCGAATTGAATTCCAATTATATACACTTGATTTACTTGTCATTCACTCGCGGTTCTCCTAGGATTGCATCCGCGGTTTTTGGCGCCGCTCCATCTTCGTTGTTGGCCATTGACACATCTTGGAACGTAATCATTTCGTAGAAAGAATAAGAAATAAATATCACGATCGTATCTTGTTTTTTTAACACAGGGAGAAACTGAAGTAGAAGAAATGTATAAAGAAATTCACCCGTAAGATTATAGTAATAGCGATGCCATAAGCTGCTTCGAATATTGATGATAACAGCAGATCTGCAATGTTGCTTCCACGGGCTTATTTGAATAGCAGCTTTCACGTGTTTCTTAGATAGATGTCAAGAAGCTTGATTCAGTTCGCTTGCTAACACTCCTGTAATTCAGTTAATTCAGCGAAGATTTGTTACTGTCAGCTGCCACGGGCGTAGATATACAGAGCACATGTATCCTACGTGAGATATGTAATGATATATATGTATATGAACCAGCGATAATGACATAGCTCTATTATCGCCAAAGGATTAGTCGCATGCGCGCGTGACTGGATAAAAAGGAACTTCGAATTTAATTTAATTGACTATAGCTTTTAGCGCCAGTACCTTTTGTACCTCTGAGCAATATCGAAGGCACACTAGGCCAAAGAAGGTACATGGCGCGTGGTAAAAAGATAGCATAACATAAATAGTTAAGTAGGCGCACGCTGTCTGCATCTATTAATTTGTATAATGTCTGAGCGATTAATGAAGCAAAAATGAATTTCTCTCCAATTATTATGTCTATTATTTTATGTGCATTAAATTTCTTGAAACTTATGGCTCGATAGTTAATCAAAAACATTGACCCGAGTGCTTTCTCAGGGTAAATATTTATTATTGCAAAAGTGTCGAGTGAAACAAGCGGCATGCGACATGCGACCTCGTTTTCCCGCGGTTAAAACGTGCGCGTGCCATCGCGCGTATCTCGATGACGACGTGGTACATGGTCGAGAAAAGCTTTTTTTCTCTCATCGGTTTCTCCCACTATAAAAAGGGTTGAAGAAGCAGCGCGGCGTTCTTTTCACCCCCCCGGCGAGATGGAGTGCCCGTAAAAAGAGAGTCCCCCTTCCCCTACGTTCATTCGAGGCGACGACGATAAAGACAAGCGGTGGAAACTGGGCCATGTGACGCAGGTAGCCACAATAATAGAGGGAGCAGCGAGGGGAGCAGAATATACGACCTACTTCTCGGTCGATTCCAGCATAGTCGAGATTCATGCCGACGTCAGAGAGACTCGACCTCGCGAATTCACCTGTTCCGCTAGGTAATGTAGAGTACTTGAATAAAAGTAAGTACCTACTATGTACGTCACTGTATATGGCGATCTATGACTGACGTCTCCATTTCAATAGAGCGAGCGCATCGAGACCCGATATAATAGTACAATCTGTGTTAAACTCAATCAGAAGGTTAGAGAGAGAGAGAGAGAGGAGCTAAAAGATATAAAGAAAGTGAAAAGAAAAGACAATTTTTAAATTAAAATAAGAGATCCAATTCGAAAAAGTATCGCGTGCTGCAATTAAAATTGATCTTTATTTGAGATCTTTATTAATTCAAAAAATGCAAAAAATGGCTTTTGTATTTCAATAATGTAATAATTATGCATGGTAAACATTTTCTACTGTATGTATTGTATGTGTCAATATTTTAATTATCAATAGATTTAATAATCAATAAATTTTTCTCTTACGAAAAAATCGATTAAATAATGGAATCCAGTAGTAAGATGAAAGAATATTTAGGGGTAGTAAATTTAATAAATAAAACAAATATATGAGGTTGGATATAATTGTTATGTGTTTTACATATGTATAATATTATATACATATTATATAAAGTTATATACTCTCTAGAACTAAACCAATATTTCCATTCTGCAGAAAATGGTGGCCTTTTTATTAAAAATATTAGTTTTTTCTCAAAATTTTGTTAGTATAAAAAAATAAACAATAAACAACAAACGTATAATGTATATTCTAGTTTAGACTTTAGCCACACTTCTTCTGAATAAGAAAATTTTTGGTTTAGTACCTAGAACAGACCTTTCAAACTAGAATATTTAAATTAAATGAAGTTATAATTATAATCGATAGACTAAAGGCTTACGTTAGTTTATGGATTATGGTTGATACAAAGTATATATAAATTATTGCCAATACAAATCGCACAAACTCGATAATATAGTCTTCTATTCTTTCTCTTATATCTTTCTCTTCTATATATATGTATAATTGCACATACAAAAAAAATTTTTCCATTAGTTCTATTAGTTTTATTTATATATCAATTTATCTATTTATGTTCTACTAGATCGATGTATTGAGTTTTGTTTTGCAATTCGATTTTAGCGTTCGTACAATTCCCTTTTCAATCGTTAAAAGTCTGTTCTGCGAGAGCAATGGGTTTTCTCTGCGTTTTCGTAAAATTAGCGTCATTTTTGCAGCGTTTTGCACGCAGTAAATCATAGGGCGCTGTCAAAGGATGCGGTGATCATTGCTTAGGAATTGGGCACAAAAGCTGTGGCAAGAACCGGACAAGGCGCCGCGTTGTATGGCACTTACAGAATTCTACGAAAATAGCTTTAGTGTCGTCTTGGTATCTTTTTTCCCCTCGAACGACCGGCAGCACGAAGTCAGTGGTCGTCACGCCACAAAGTAACAGAGTCACGTAACAAAATGTATTCCTGAAACTTTGAAACCGCACGAGTATGCGTCGAAACGTGTAATTTGCAGGGGAGCGGTCAGTTTCTTCAATCGGACCCGTCTCACCTGCGCACAACGCAACACTGATTTTTACCGCAATTATCACCATCGGCGAAAATGGAAGTCGCGGTAACAGTTTCAATTTAGCCTAGGAATTCGTGGGCATATGTTGCTGTCTTTTTTTAAATCATTATTCTGTCCATATGCTGTAGAGAAAATAATTTATTTTATTAATATTCTTTTAAAGCAAATTCGTAATAAAGACTTGCAACGTCTAAAGCAAAAAAATAGACGTCGTGAAATAAGAAATAAGGTAAGAGAAAGTCAAGTCTTCAAACTTTATTATTTACCATAACGGCGATAAAGGCTTTTTCTTGATATAAATGCTATTATGAAAGCATAAAATTATCTGGCGAGAAAACCATCAGATTATCTTATTAGTAATGACTTATTTCTCTTTGTGGCTATAATATTACAAAAAGAAAATTTTAAAAATAAAAAGTTTAGTGCAAATTTTAAATAAGTAATACATTCTTTTAATGTTGCAAAGTATACCAATTTGATAGATGTCTCAATAACATGACGCATGTAAATTCTCTTTTAATTCTAATAGCGAGCAGAAGAAGGCATCTTCTTTCGCAGGTGTATAAAAATCTCCGTGATATTTTCCACGGCACGCCGGCAGTCTGGCTTACCGATTATTGTATGGACCGTTACACAATCGAGTGCGTAACGAGTAAGAAGAAATCTCAGCTCAAGCTACGGTATAATGCCGCCACTATGCGAGCGTCTGGAGATTTTCAATGGATATCTTATGCGGCTTCTTTACTCCTCTTGTATCCCTTGCTTAGATTCTCCGCTTACTTGGATATTCATTTTATGTCTTGCATTAATTTTTGGTGGGCTTAGTATTATATAGATAGTAAATTAATTTTGTTCCGTTGATGCCGCGAAAATAAAAATCGTAGTTTATTCATAAAATGTCATAAATAATAAGTTATAAAATGTGTGCAAAAAGTTTATTAAGATGTAAGAACGATAAACAAATTATAAAATTAAAAAATTTAAAAAAAAAAATAAAAGAGCGATAAACATGCATTAAAGATTATATTGTTATACGATCCAAAAAAAGAAAGAAAAAGAATACATAGGAGATTTCGAGTTATTAAGATTTGGATAATCAGTTCTTGAGTTACAAACGTTTGAAATTTCGAAGAATCCGTATGTACATAGAAGCCCTATAAAATTTGGTCTAATCAACCAAATTTTAAAGAATTATATATGAAATAGGGGTAGAAAAAAGACTGAAGAATATAATAGAATTAAAAATAGACCGATATCTCAAATATTGAGAAAATCTAGACCGAGATCTAGACAATATTAAGCCAATTAAGGAAGTTTATTATTTCCTAATTTTATTAATAAAAGCAATTTTTATATATTTAACAAATTATTTTAAAGTAAAAATAAATAATTATTGTAATAGTATAACAAATATTAGTCGCAATAAAGATTATTACAATAAAAAAGTGTGCAAGTAGAAACTTGCACATTGCTTCCTTATAATTTTTAAGTGTACAAATTATAAATTTGAACATTACTTTCTCACAATTTTTAAATATGCAAATTATAAATTTGCACGTTGCTTAATCAACATTTTATTTCGCTCATAAAGCTTCCTCTATAAGGAAGCCAAATTAATAAATATCTACTAATAATTATACATAAAAAAAGGCTTCCTCATAGAGGAAGCTTTATAAGCAAAATAAAATGTTGATTAAGCAACGTGCAAATTTATAATTTATACACTTAAAAATTATAACGAAGCAATGTGCGAGTTTCTACTTGCACACTTGTTTTATTTTAAATAAGGCATGTAAAATGAGATTTTTATTAAAATATAAAATTCTATAGTTTACCATAAAATGAGTTGTTTAAAAATAATTGTGAAATCTGTTTTATCAATAATTCTGCGATTAATCGATGAACGTGATGTCGTATGTTAAAATGGGAATATGGCATCATGCTGTCGGTGGTAAACCGATCTATCGTGACATCAGGCATTTCTAACGTTGAGTCTAATAGAAAAACTGGGCATCTGCCAGGGGCGTAGTAGGAATGACAATACGGCATGCCTAAGTGCGCACAATGACGATGTGCATAGACTTTTCTCTTCTCTTTGAACCAGTCATACATATTGATCGTGATTGCAACGCTTAGAAAAGTCGACAATAATAAGCCTATTAATTTTCAACAAATTGCTATTATATAAATAAATCGTTTTGCGATTAATAAAAAGTGCTTTTAAGTAAACAATTTTTCTATTAAAAAGATTTTCTTGATACTTGTATATAATATTTGACCATCATACAGCGCGATATAACAACTTTAGGTATTATTTAGAAAATTACGTATTGCAGTTTGTCATCGATAAATAATTAATCCAAATTTAAACGTCATGTGATAAATCAAATTTTTATATGAGTGCTATTTGATTATAAGATTGCTATTTTCACTTAAAAAATGCAAATTTTCAAGTCGTATGTTATTAATGTATTCTTACAACTATAGTACTCATATATAATTATATATAAATTCTTATAATATTTCTATTATAACTACAGCAGGGGTACGCATACGCATCTAATTGACTTATGCCATTCATATGGCTTGCTCGACGGCAATCTGGGAAACGTCGAGATTTATCGACAAGGTATTCTCACTTCGGCGACTTGTCAGACGAGTTGTCTAGCAAGGAAAAATTAATGATGCCACTTGACGCAACGTGAGATAATGAAACAGCGCTTCTCTCTCGATATACGCGTGTCTTGTCTCGCGGATAGGTAGGTGTCGACAATACGGTAGAAAGTTCTTCCCCTCTCACGGTCGTTTTTTCCTTGATAGAAAATAAATAGATAAGGAGAAAAAGAAACGGCAATTGGTCATGTACCAGGGACAATCGTGGAATATCAATGAGAATAGTTACGCGATCCGATGTCGGACGATTGGCGACGCGTGCAGCAGAAATTCCCTCCGGAGAGCGTAACCATACGTAAGGCGTATCGGGCGCGAGGCCACCGGTGCATTGTCATCTTCCCACACGCGAGCGATGCGCGCGGAGAAATGCGAGGCAACCGGCAGCGGTGGGACACATCGGTGGGACAGGAGGGGTGAAAAGAATATAATGTCGACGTTCGTTTTTCGATAACCTGATTTCATTCCGATTTCACGGTCGCCTACCGCGATATGCTGGTTGACGAGGAGTAATTTATCGTTTTTTTTTTGTTTTAAACATTTTATGTCTCTACGCGCGCGCGCGCGCACGCAAGAGAGAGAGAGAGAAAGACATTTTGATTTCATTGAATATCGTTTTTAAATGATATATCTTCTTGCATAAAATGTGCTGTGATTACGAAAATATTCACGAACTTGGCACAAATGAATTAATCATGACTCTAACTAAATTGCATTCGCGGTGTGTTGATTGGATTTTTCCTTTTTCCTACTTTTTTTTTTTAAATAATGTTACTTCTATGACACGAGTTCATACGCGCGGTATCAGACTCGTAACTTAATTTTTGCTTCCCTTAAATTGTCGCGCGTTAACGAGAGCGCATCTACTTTTGCTCTCTTGCAACAGCTCGACTGGCGAGAAAGGGTTGGCGGCGCGGAAGCGAGAGAATCCCATTACCCGCCCATGCAATCCCCCGATTTTTACTTTAGCGTGTACCGCGACCGAGCCGCCGCGCCGCCTGTGTAGTCTCGAGCCTGAAATTTTGCCGCATCTCGGTACCGGCGACTTGAAATGTCTGCCTGCAAAATTTTTGCGTGAATACCGGGATTTTTCCGGGCGTGTAAAATTTTTCTGCAACCCGTGATTAAGTGGTTCCGATGGATACAATATGAAACTCGACATGCAAAATTATCTAATACTCTTCCCAGACAGCACGCATGTCTAAAAGACATCTTTAAGATGTCTTTTAGACACGTATGTCTGATAGATGTCTTTATGATGTCTTTTAAACATGCGTGTTGTTTGAGTTTAAAGATTTGAATAAATAATATTAAATCACGAAAATTTGTTCTTATTAGGGAATTTTGTAATAATATGTGATAAGCACTTTTATACAAGAGAGGTTAGCCATAAGAACTGTAATCTCTAAATGTTTACATTTTTTAAAACCCTCAATTAGCACACATGTGCTAATTCGCACCATTTTTTTTCGTTCAGCACTTTATATATTTCAATTTTTCATATAAAAATCATTTCTTTTTCCAAAAAAAGTGCACTACTAAAAATGACTGAGATACGACAGTTAAAAGTTGTCAAAATCTCAAATCGCACTAGTGTGGCATTTGAGGTGGCCCAGCCGAGGTGTGCTAATTGAGGGTTAAATAGGATTACGCAAAATATATTATAAGGAACAGACTTAATAGAATGTACTATACATGTAAAGTTGCGTTAACATGTACGAATTTTTTAAAATCAGTATCTCTCTCTCTTTTTATAGAAGTTGCAATAAGATAGAGTTTTATGAAAGAGTTTAACATCGTCGGAATCCGCTGTTCCATCATATGTAGGTGGGAAAAGTTTCTAGAGCGGTTTCTTTGACAGTATATAGCATTCTGCCGTAACTTCGAGCACGTTGCTTCCTTTTCCTCGTCACGTCACCGAATTGAAACGAAAACCGAACTTGGTGTGATATTGATCATTAAAGTTACGTCCCGAGAAATCTGTTTTGCGATGTCAAGAGGAAGCTGCTTTTAATGTGTGACTTACATAACGCGGAATGTCGTGGGTGTTTGCACGAGAAGAAGCAAGAGACGAATTTGTTTTAAGAAAATGTGTGTAAATAATTTCTCTTTCACGTCTAAATAAAAGTCAAATCTATCATTAATATATTTTTGTATTGATATATTCATAATTTAACATCGTTTATTAATATTAATTAATCGCATGTAGCTAACACTTATGAATTTTATTTCATAGTCGCTTAATTTATAATGCATGCACTTGTTTTAGCGCTTAGTTTATTACGTATTATTCCGAAAATGACGTGAGCACATATATGTTTGAAAATGTCAGAGGATAGTGGGTCTGTGTAAAACCACTATCCCAAACGAGAAGAATCATCCGTGTCACGTCAGACGTTAGAAGAATACACTGCTTTGGGCGGGGCGGGGGAGATAACAAATTGCGGTTAATTAAACGTACATTAATATTGCGTAGGCAAGAAAATTAATTGACGGGTTTCGCAGACGGCTCTTGCCGGCTATACACGTCGTGTGCGTGATAGATACGCGGTTATGAATGATGACTTAAATGGTGCATCAAGCAGATTAAGTGGCACTGTTTTTGCACACGCCGCGCAGCAGAAATTTGCCATTTAATATCCTGTAATATCCAGGCATCCTTGTGGCTTGTTTTCCGCCAAATAGGTCTTGCGAGTCTCGTGAAGAATCGAGGTGTATTATAGAATCAAACGCTTTCTAACGAGATGTATGCCTGATGGTAATAAGAAAGGACGGTCGAGAAAACTTGTTATGGCGCGATGGCGAAGAATAGGTGTAAGGTGAATAATTTAAATCTGACGAGAATTTAACACAGGAATCATTTTTATGTAGAAAAAAGAAAAGATGGAGTTATATATTCAGCTATATTTTTAAACCGCTATTGACTCATCGATAAGATTGCGTAATAATAAGTAGACATCGATATTGTGGGTAACGCGCGGTACCCTATGTAAGTATAAATGTAATTCGTCGTATAATGAGTTACGTTCGCTGTTTTCTCGCGCGATTAAATTGATATCTCGCTTTCACCGGCGATCATTCGCGTCATTTATCAAGCATCTCGTACGCGGCGCCAATAACGCTCGTGCGCAGTAAAATAAATCAACGCGGTAATTAACGGCTGAATTCGTTAGTGCGTAACTGCTCGGATACCTATTCCGGCGGAATATTTATTCAGTGACTGTACACCGCGGGTGATGGAGGCGGTGCATTAGGCAAATTAAGAGCTTAATGTTCCTTTTTTTTTTTTAATGAGCGGAAAGATTTATGTGCTGTCCCGCGTGGATCGCGAGTTGCCATAGTACTAGAAATAGAAATGACTCTTTCCCGATGACAGCTTGTAAATTGGCGAAATACTGTCCGCGTTTACGGGGAGGAATTTGTTTCTCTCTCTCTCTCTCTCTCTTTCTCTCTCTCTCTCTCTCTCTCTCTTTCTCTCTTTCTCTCTCTCTTTCTCTTTGAAGAATTCTCTTTTCGAAGATCATCTTAGCATTCTCTTGACTTTCGGATTTTTACGTAAGATGCAACACGGTTCGCCTTTAATTTCGGCTTTGCGCGGAGCATCCGATTTCTCCTGATGTAATTCTCCGATCCTCTCGTAACTTAACGGTCGATATCGCGCCAAGTTTAGTTTCCTCAGAGGCGCGTGACGAGGGAAAGGAAGCATGGTCGGCGTAGAAATTACTTTCGGTGAAAAACAGCGTCTCCGATGATTTTTACTTCTCACCGTCGTCGTCGTCGGCGCGGTTGCATAAGCCGCGGATATTATCTTTCACGTCCTTTTGTTTCTTTATCGAAGAGGATATCGCGCGATATCATCTTAAATTATTCTTAATTAGAGAAGACAATTTCTAAGTCCTTGAAGCACTTGCAACAAAGAAGAATCAACGCTTACTAATGAGGGTTTGAATAACAAGATATTACTTTCTAATTTTAACACTAATGTAAATTTAATTTGTGTGCATTGCCAAGATATTAATGAACATCAAAATGCATAATTACTTTCAATTTTGATGTTGACTTATTGGCCAGTCAAATTAGACAAAGAAAAGACTTTTGCTCAAAAGTGATGCGAACTTTTTTATTCCTTTTTCGGCGTGTTGGGGGTGTTCAGAAAAGCTTATTTTTGAGTTGTCGTATCATGAGACCTAGAGCTTTTTGAGGGAAAAAGGGGAACCAAAATTTTCACGAATCGGAACGAGTCACCGCTCATTTTCTTTGTTTTTTCAAGCCCTACAACTTTCTCAGGAGCGAAAAAGTGCTATCTATTAATCGAAACGAGTAAATGCAAAAAAACGAGTCTCTTTTGGTGTTATATATCTGCACGTTCATATGACGCTATTAAATTAAATTATTAATTTTAAATGAATCTCTCATTATACATATGCAAATACTCGATGTGTATTTTCTGTCTCGCTTCTCGTAGTTCTCTTTACTGGGTACTGTGTACACGGCAAGGTAAATGGGTGACGAGATATAATACCTACACGTCGAGCCTAAGAAATATTGGCCTTCTGTCCTTCGACGGCTTCGACTGCACGTGTCGTTTTGCATTGTTTCTACTCTGACACGTTTACCTCACCAGATGCTAGTTTTTGTTTGAGATGGAAAGGCGACACGCCTGCCTTTTATCAGAATTTCTTAAATCGTCGATAATGTGTTAAGCATTTTTAACACGATGTACCAACGGGGTCAAAAGTGACTTGTTTGATATTTTTTAAAGTAATTATTATGTATCTTTAAAACATTATACAATTTCTGAAATTTTCTTCGATTTTTAGTGAAATATACATATAATTCATTTTACGAATTTGTCTTCTCCTTTTTCTTTTATTTTGATTCCTTCGATATAGAAATAGGTGTATGTTAATCTTCGGTAGTTCTAGTGTTACACAAATATTTCAAATAGTAAACTTTATATTTAAGCTCTTTAAACGTATTTGTTTAAGTTTAAGTAAATGAATTAATTTGCATATTATCTTAAATTCTAATCCAATTTCTAATAAACAATATAAAACATTTAAAATAGTTTGAAAATTTGTAAGTTTAGATTTTTATTAATTTTACGTGCAACAACAATTGAATTTTGATCAAATTAATGAAGCGCAAAAATATTGACAAATTAAGAATTAGTAAGATGCAATAAATAACGGTAGGTGTATCATGAAGTTTTCGCTATAAAGAATTTTATTGCAAGTTCAACACAGAAGATAACATTTTCCTAAGTACAGTCGAACCTCGTTAACTCGAAACTCAAGGGAATAGAAAATAATTCGAGTGATCGAGTATTTCGAGATATCAAGATTTCGAGTTATAGAGGTGTGGAAAAAAATTTGATTTATATAGAGGTTTTGAAATTAAACATAAATAACTTAAACTTAAGGTTACCGTGAAAAATAACAGAGTAGAAAAAAGGTTTTAATAATTTTAATAACTGTTAAAGAAGTAAATTTATATTTATTTATAGATATGCGTACCATATATAGACATTCTTTTTATTTAATAAAAAAATCTGTGATTTTATTTTGCTTCATGGCTTTAACTATACTTGGGATTCTATAGCATTTTCAATTTTTATAAGGGCATTAAATGTTATCATCAGTATCACTTTTCAAAAAAAAAAAAACCCCGTAATGATGTAATAGCATTTTAGTCTCCTTAGTGATGCAGGATTCATTAAAGTGATAAAATGTAGTAAATTATAAAATTCTTACGTGTTTTAAAAAGCACGTCTGAATATCTCGACGAGTAACGGTTGAATAATAAATTAAAGTCAGCAACAGTGAAAAGTTATTAGAGAAATCATACTAGATAAACAATAATGTCAGGATAAACAAACTAATCAAGGACTATGTATTCCTTATTATTTTGTCGTATATCGCGTTTAAAATTTTGTCAGTTGTTTTAGTGAACGGACAGAGAAAGAAGCTGATGCAAAATATTTTTACTTTGAGTTATAGAGGTTTTATCGAAATTCGAGATACAGAGACCAATTTATAATATTAACCTCTATATCTCGAAACAATTTGAGTTATGGAGGTAAATGGTATGCTGGAAAAATACTTTGAGTTAATCTTCTATTTTTCTTCAATTTACCAGAGGTTTACTTCGAGTTACAGAGGTTTTTTTCAACTTATAGAGGGTGTTTTAAGAAAATAAAAAAATTCGAATTATAAAGGTTTTCGAGTTAACGAGGTTCGAGTTGGCGAGGTTCAACTGTATATTTATACTTTTTTTTTAGACTGTGTACAACAAATTTTTCTTTAAGTCTTCCTTCCGAGAAGCTGTTCGGTACAAATAAGGCGCTCTGGAACGAATCGATTAATGTCGCGTCCGGCGCTTTATCACGCATTTTTACAGGACTCCTCCTGGCGGCACTCTAGTCATTGTGTCTCTCGATGATTTTTCACACGGTCGCTCCTCTGTATTCAGATATCCTGAAGCATTCGAATATCGAAATCGTTTGGGCGATAATGAGTAGCTTTTCGGCTATCTTTGCAAATCCGCAGTATCATAATGAGATGAAAAATGACGGAGCTTATATACCGGGGAAAACAGCGAAAGACAGAGAGGTGAGAGGAGAGAGGGAGAAGGAAAGAGAGATAGAGAGGAGGGGGAGAAATGGGAAGAGAAAAAATAAATTTGTCAACGAATAGAAAGAATGTACGGATTAAACGAGCGGAGAACGTAACCATTTTGGTGAAGTAATACGATTATACGGTGCTGGCGACGGCGACGGCGACGGCGACGGCGGCGGCAACGGTGACACGGCGAGGAGGAAAGTGGCGAAGGGACGTGGAAGCCGGGAGGAGAGCTTTATAATAGCTCAACTCTGGAATGAGGAAGTCTCGTACGAGACGACACCGCGAGAATACTAAAGTCTGGGTTACTAGTTGGTTGTTGGTTACTTCGCGTATTCCAGGCTCATAGCTCGAGCGCGAGATGGAGCTTCCAGGGATTGTATTTCCGTCCTGGACGCCTTCGCGCTTTCCTGTCATCGTGAGCCGTTTGCGTGAGTGAATGAAGAGGATGCACTCGCTTCTTCTTGATGCATCATTCAAAAGAACTTCGCCCATTTTATTATGGGCCATAAACGTACACACTTGACTTCTATATGCATTTGTAGAAAAGGTTGATAGAAATAATAATATAGCTTAATCTTAAGTCTTACAAGTAACATATTACCCAAGTGTCACTCGCCGATTTTTTTGAAACTGTGCACACATGTAGAACCTAAAAAAAAATATTTGTGTTGTGTTTTTTTATTTGTGCTCATAAAACGTTTTAAGAGTAGAAACTATACTCGAAATATTGACTTCTCAACCTTATGTATACAACAACCCTTTAGGCCATGTACGTTATCTTGGATGGTTTTTGTACCAGAATACTATCTTTAGGAGTTTTCAGGGTCGTTGATTAGGAATTCTTTTATTGGTCACGTGATGCCATTGGAATCATGATACGTACTTCGTGAACAAAGTTTAAATTCCCGTTCTTTGTCGAACCCAAGAATACGTGGAGAACCTCTTTAGAACCTCTGAACATATTGGCATCAAAAACTCAAAAACCAATCTCTTCGTTGATTTCTTCTACCCCTGTTTCATATATAAATCACTTAAATTTGGTTGATTAGACCCAACTTTATACGCAATCAAAGGTTCATATACGAAATTCACGAAAACAAAGCTTCCTCTATGAGGAAGCAAAAATCAATCATTTTTAATTAAATAATTGATTTATTTTAAAATCGAATGGAAAAAATTGATTTTTTATTAACGAAAGATCGATTTAGAACATTTCTAAGCTGGTAACTGAATATGTCATAACTTCTTTCGCCCCCGACCCATCAGAACCTATAAAATTATTTTTTTAATGATGTATGTACATTACAATGCCTACAAATGTCATATCTTTCAATACTTTGCGCCAATGGCTCAATTTTAGCGAAGTGTTTTTTAAGAATTAATTCGATAGATTTATTAAATAATCATTATCAACCAATGTAATATTGATTCTGTTTCACTTGAAAGAACATATTTCTTCAAAAGTTAGAAATTTTTTTAAAGAAACTTTTACGTAATATATATTTATCAAAGGGATATAATATTTTAAACAATAATTTATACAGAGTGTTTAAAAAAAATGTTCCATATTTTGAGAGCAGGTAGTACTCATCAAATTAAGAAGAAAATGTCCAATAAACATGAGTCTTAAATCAAATATCTGTTGAGATATGGACTAATCTTTATTGTATACTATATAGGAGGTGTTCTATGTGTGGTTCCCATTTATTGTCACACATTTTAAATTAATAAATACACATTCCTACAATGTTTGTTGTTATTTCTGCAGTGCAGTAAGGTTTGACCATTAGTCATCAGGTATCGACGATATATAAAAATTTTTTTATAAGAATGCAAGAGGGTTTAACATTTCTATGAGACAATGCCTGTGCTTAATCCTATTTTACGAGGTTGTCGAACTTAACGCGTCGATATATTTATAAAAACGTGAGATATCTGATGTCTTTCGAATTTTATGGTGACAATTAAGAATAGCGACGATGAGTGTGTTATAATAGTTTTGAATTCTAGAATGAGGAAGCCACCGCGCGTCATAAATAATAATGTCTGGGTTACTATATACTATAGTTCATTCATTCGATGCATTTTACAACAAGATGCAATTTCTATAATTGTATCTCTATTTACAATAATTTTATCTTTATTTAAAAATTTTATTTTACTTAATTATGTATATAATAATAATCATGTATAGTTATATTTATAATTATTTTTTAATACAAATTTTATTTTACTAAAGACTGTATAAAGAAAATGAATGATAAAAATTAAATTCCCGCATTTAAAATAACTAGACATTATTTTTAGGATTAATTGGATCGTGCCATTCGTTTTCATTGCAAGTGTAAAAAATATACAATTTATATACAATTTCATATAATGATGCAAGTCCGTAGAAAATTTTTTGTGGTATACCTATTTGTAGTGTACCTATTGTGTTGACAAGACTTTACATCGTTATATATTTACGCAAATTTACTAGACATCTACTGTCGTAATAAATAATAATATAATTACCTAAAAATAACAAAAAATTATAAAGATATTACGTTACTGTATCTTTTTATTTTTTTTTTAATATTTACGTATAATATGTGTTTGTATTCGATTACTTCGAGCACGTTTGTTCGCTTGACAATTAATTAAAAAAAGAAGAAATTAAAGTAATAATTTATTTATACATTTTCGTAATAGAGTAATCAGTCTATTCGTGACAGATCGTGCAGTATATATTGACGACTTTATCGCGTCACTCATTGGTAACCGGTTTGCAACCTTTCCTACGTTTCATTAAAACATGTCGATTCTTGAATTTCGCGCGTACATTCAGATGTTCTCATCGACATTTATGCAAGGCGAAAGGGAAAAAAGTAAATTGCATACGTCGGGAATAAATACATATTTAATGTAGCTCTAATTTGATAAGTTACAACATTGCATATGCATGTTATCGCGTTAATTAAGTGAAATTATGAATTTACTTCGCCCAAAACGCTTAATTTATTATTGTAATTTACAAATAATAACGACAGCGTGAGGAAAATTGACAGTAATTTATTTTACTTTGTAAGATAAATTATTACTTGATAAAGAATGGCTCGTTAGCGCCGTAATGAATATGCACGTGTAACGAAAATGACATTTCTGTGCCGCATATAATTGATGCGAAGGAGGAAAACGTGCGAGAAAAACTCGGGCTTCTTACGTAGGCGTTGTTTATGTCGAGGCGCTAAAAATTCTTCGCATTGACAAGGAACGACCTCGTTGGGTAAGATAAATGTCAACCGCCGAATACACCGCGACGAATATCTTTTTATCGCGCACTTGCCTCGCCCCCTTCTTTTTCCCGTCCCGACGCATTGTGCGGCACAAAGGAAAGGAAGGAAAAAAAATTGGAATTCTGACAAAATGCATCAGCCATAACTAAGCGCGAAAAAAAAATTGTAATAGCGCCGTGTTCACGTCGATTGACATTTTGATGGCCGATGCATCCGCCACATCAGGCTTAGGTCACTGCGGTCTTTTTAACTCGACCTTTAACGTTCTTTATTTATATATTTTATACATTGCGCTGCGATTGCATTTACGTGCAAAAAGTGCATGTTTAATATTAAAAAAAACATTTAGTATAAAAATACAATTTCGGTGAATAAATAATCAAGAATCAACATAATTTTTATCAGTGATCTGAAAGATTTACTTACCGAAATTTGAAAAATAATGATGCGACACACATTTCTCGCTGAAGTAAATCGCAAATCCGACCGTCGACACCTCTCTCGATCGATTGTTCTCTCGTCGGGTGGCGGCTTTGTCGAGGCCAAATCGTTAAACCGTTTATATCAATCGACCGACATAATTGACTTTCGACTCTTAGCTCCTTTCCCATTGTGCTCGATGTGTCCCCGGCTTTGACCTACAACAACAACGTCGTCGATGCTCTCGGCCCATGGCCTGGGCGAAGCAGGTGAATCAGTCTTTTAAGAGATTCGCCCTTGGCCCTGGGGCCGAGCCTCGTGATTCCGCTTCGTTGAATCGATTGCGCCCAGCTTCAATCTGCCGCGCTTGATGCACCGCAGGCCCGGACCAGACGCACTCCTGTAACGGAGAGAAAGAGAGAGAACAGGAGAGAGGCAGAGGGAGCGAGAGAGAAAGAGCGAAGCGGAGAGCATCTCTCCAATGACCTACATGCCTGTCCGAAATAATCTGACATTGCAGGCAAGACCTTAACCGCGACCCCCGGCGCTGCTGGAGCAGGAACGCTTTCAACGAGCGAGCCATTGCCAGGGTTTGCGAGCGATCGAAGCGTCGCGTCCGTGTAAAGTTGGAGTGCTATAGTAACAGAGGTGCTAGCAAATAAAAATAACAATAATGGTAATAGTGGAAGAAAGTGACATTAATAATATTTGGGAAAGAACTAACCGTAGATAATGTGCAAAGAAACATATATATAGATTTGAAAGCAAAAGCAAAATTTAATTATCCCTTGATTTAAATACTTTTTATATTAAGATGCTAATATTTATTATTTATTTTAAATCAATTTAAAAGTATGTATTATATTATGTTATCATGAGAAGAGTGTTTTGTCCGGAGAGCTTAGAATTTCAGTACATGAGTACATGAGTACGAGTATCGATTCCTGGAAGTTCGGCACAGCACCCAAAAGAGGGAATCGACGGGTGTGGTCGAGGAGTGCGTACATCGATCGGCACTTTAGCCTCGACGAAAGCACACCCTCCCCATGCAGTAGAAAAGAGAACGGCTCGTCCTGTCGTACGACCGACAATATATTTCTCTTCCTGCAATTTTAACGTTATTCGAAAGATTTAAAGAATTATCAACTTTAGAGTTTTAATTACTACAGATTACTTCAATGAGGATTTTTTAGATAAAGTTAATTAATGACAAAATATCACGATCGGAAATATATTTATGTTTATCTTTCTCATAACAAAAATTAAAAAATTATCTCAATAATGATTTTAAGAAATAAATACGAGATAAAAAATGAGAAATAATAAACAAAATAACAATAATAAATAAGTATAATGAACGATTCTATAGAGCTTTGCGAAATTTTGGAACTAATAGCTTTAAGTTTGTCAAATCAACCTCTGCAATGAAGATGCGCCGCGAAGAAGCTACCCCATTAGCTTGAAAATAAGCCGTCTAGAAAACCACTTTCTCTCTCTAAGGCCGGACCGAGCACCTGCTCCCCTCAATAAGCCGTTCGTGCGTAGTGTCTTCGCAGAGGACACGACAACAGCCTTCACTCAGCGTCAGGCCGAATCACCGCGCGACGTTGGAGAGGGTGTTTCCGCGTGGATATTCTCGCGGCAAGCTAACTGGATAACCGAAATTAATGTCCAGCGAACGGGACGGATCGAGTTGTTCGTGGCTCGTTCACCGAGCTGCTTTTTCTTTTTTTTCCCCTTTTTTTCGTTCTCAAATTTAATCCACGAATGGGGCAGGAAGGGGACGTACAAAGAGGTGGATTCCGTCTAGACGGGCCGGGTGACGTCACGAGACAAGGTCGGCCGTCGTCTGTGTCTGCTTGGCTCGTGGTGGCACACACATGCGCCCTCGTTGCGGCTTCTCCTTTCTGCCCCCCTCTCTTTCTCTCTTTCTCTTTCCCCTTCCCTCTTTCTCCTTCTGTTTCTCTCTCTTCATCTCCCTCTGTTTTGGGGTCTCTTTCATCCACTCGTCTTCCGTTAGTCTCTTCTTGGCTTGCAGGTCGTCCCTCGAGGATCCTGCATCCTTCAGTAGGGATGGGAACCGCCAAACCGCCCCCGGTAAGTCGGTGCTTCGTCCTCCCTTCTCTACCCGAACGCGTCCCACCACCCCCGTTAAAACAGGACTAGGGAGCAGCCGTGAACTATAATGGACCTGTGGCGGATGCTGCGAATACGAGGAACTCTAAGGAAAGGAGAGTACATAGGATCGCACAGCAAGTAATAAAATCGCATCCCTTCTCTTGGATGCGCTTTCTCGCGGAATTTACGGCCGCAATGCACAAGTTTTATGCCAATAATCTCTTAATTTTGCCAATATTAGTTGTACTATTGATGGCACTTTTTACATTTACGCGTTTAAAATAAAATATAAATAAATATCGTATGTGTGTGAGACAATTGCAAATAGTATCATTATTAAAATAGGAAAGAATTTTTAAATACATTGATATACAATATAAAATTAAAGCTAGTCGATATTATATATCAAGATATTCTAACAAAGATGATAACTTGCTTTATTAATTTATTATTTGCTTGGCGCGATTTTAACATTTTAACTCTTTTTCTTTTTCTCTTCTTCTCTTTATGTTTTTTGTTTTCTGGAAAATATATATTGCGTACTAATAAACATTAAATATCACGATATATAATCATTTGTTTTCATACAATTTTAGTTTTTAGAGCATCGCATTTTTTTTTAACTTGCAAACAGATCGGTGACCTCGATGGACATCGCCGGTCAAGACAACCAGTCATCGATCACGTTGAGATCGCCATCGCGATGCTTTTGACCGTCCGCGAGACGAATAATATCTGAATTCGTGTCGTCCCGGCGTAGCCGATCGCCGGCTCATCAATAATTCAGCGGTTCCACGAGCGAGAAACTCGAAAACAAGGCGAAAAGAGAGCCGACGCTCTTATGTATACTCGATGACGGAGACAGTCGTCATGCCTTTACAAATGGTCACAAACGCGTCAGCTAAAAGACGCTCATTGGCATAAGATTGAATTTCGATTTTTCGAGACCGCGATAACGCACACATCTTCATAAATATGCGAATGAATGGAAACAGGCGTGAGATGATAATGAATATGAGGAGAGTTAAAACGTTAAGCGTAAAAATAATATTAAAAAAATTCAAAAGCCAGAGATTTGTATGGTGTAGCGGTTGTTAAACAGTGCAGTAAAAAAATTATTGTGAAAAATAATTTGTGCAAATCTGCTTCTCACGCGATGATTTTTCTTATACAACAACGAAGAGTTTATCTCTTTAACTATTTCGAGCTCTTTCCTTCTTTTGAATATTTTTCTTAATTTCTTGCATATGAATTTATTATAGGTTTAACTTTTCATAACATAATTTCCACTTTTAAAAACTCCTATTGATATCGATAAATCTAGAAACGCAAATTTAAAGCAGTCGCGACGAGTGCACCAGACGTTGAATAAGAAATAAACCGTTACATAAAAATAATAAGACTTATACGTGTGCGTGTACGTGTGTGAGGATAAAAATGGCACGTGTTGCTCCTGTATGCAATTATATGGGTTACGTGTGAGCGAGCAGACAGCTGACATCGTAGCTTCAGAACGAGACGAGTGGAAGGTACAGATTCCAATTCGAGTTTTGACAATGCGGAGTGCAGGCCAGCGCTAATTTACTAATTCAAGCATAATTGCCTTCTCGGAAGGGGCAGACGAAATATATATTGAGCTGGGGTCAATGGTACTGCATTAGAGAGATGTAAAGGTCGCAATAATTAAGGACAATTTGGAAGAAGTGCACCGTTAAATTTTCTCGCGGGATTTTTTCGCGGTGGCGATACGCGCAATAACGTGCATCAGCATGCAGACGTATTATGTAAAACATGCAAAATAAAATTAAATTGGGCGCGTAATTAAATTGGGTTATAATGGTTATAATTATAGTTTATTAATTTAGAAGAAACGTCATTACGGTCCAAGCTGGATCTTGGTACATATTAATATATATTTATGTGTATTTTTAGTACACATATTTCGATTCTAGTGGTATCAACGCTTAAAATGGCGATTCTTCTAAACTAATTTATATATCACGACGGTCTTGTTTCTCTTAATTTTATAATTTATTATATGTGCAATTTAAGCTTAATTTTTCAAATTAGGAAACTAATCTTGGTAATAGATATTCATGTCCACGTTAGGTTAGGTTAGCGCTATTTTGATTCTATATACGACTCTACTTCTACTACGATATACAATGGAGATGACAAATTAATGTGAAAAAAATGAGATCATTGACGATTCACACTAGCGTGATTCTTCACGAACAAATCGGTTGGCGACGTTCGTCGGCGACGATCAGCTTCGTTGCTCCCTGATGAATAAGTTAATCGGGTTAATCCATACGTGCTCTGTTAAAGAAGGGCTTAATCACTTCCGTGTGTGTACGGTGGTCAATGCTCTTCCTCGTTGGCCGCGCGTGGAATATGTGCGTGCGCGCTCACGCGTTCGCGCTATTGTATAACATTACGAGATTATCCGCGGTCGTCGTCGCGGTTTTGTAATTTTTGTCTAGCCGCGCGCGAGCGTGAGACTGCCGCTTCGCGTTAGATTGGATCTAATTTTCCTATAGAGGCTGACACACGCTTACTCGCGAACTGCCGACACGTATATACAGCTCTCTCGATCTATTCACGAAATTCTTTATCTTACCGGGCGTGGGTTTGCCTCATTTAATTTTTCAAATAATTTAAAAATGTATAAAATAGCCACATATTAATATAAGCTAAGAATTTTGATCATTGGTTTGAGATTTGTATTTATATTTCCTGGACTATTTTATATACATTATATATATGTTTAATTTATATTTGTTTTTTTTCACGGTCTTTTTACGTTTATTGGATGTGAGACACTTAGATAGAATAAAAAATCTATTTTTATCGTATACATCACGCATGTCATTTTTTTTTTTAATATTATACGATTGTCTTCGTTACTGTGCGACTCCAAAAGCTCGATCTTGTCAGTGCGAACGCGATGTGGTCGAATTGGCATTGGAATGACGGCGGTGGCGGCGGCGGCGGCGGCGGCGGTTCGACGTTCCGGCAGAGGCGTGAAACGCATTTGCATCGATATCTGGGCCACAGTGTCTCGTTTCCCAATGAAGTTGTTGGGTCCGGCCGATTCGCCTAATGACGATTCATCGTCACAGACTGTTTGGTTCAACGCACTTGCACTCCGATACTCGGTCGCGCAAATAACGCAAACGATAGCGGCGCGGCGCTTCGTTTGCGCACGCGGACTCGGACTTTACGATATCTTTGGTAATGAAAAAATATCTCCTAGTCGATCAAATGTATTTGGGGCTCGAATAAGCACGTTACGATTGGGAAGCAGAATTGTCGCGACCGATTAGAATTGCGCATCTTGCCGC
Source organism: Temnothorax americanus (assembly GCF_048541705.1). NCBI lineage: Eukaryota > Metazoa > Arthropoda > Insecta > Hymenoptera > Formicidae > Temnothorax > Temnothorax americanus. Next base: position 591,077 of record NW_027509581.1, read on the forward strand.
GGCATCGCGCGATTTTTCGGTATCCTGCAATCATTAATCTTAAGATATTATCAAACGATATGATGGCCTTTTAAAAAAATATGAAGAACGTGTGAAATAATAAATAAAAATATGAAAAAATATGTGGAGATATGAACGTTAGATTGTGACAAATCTTTCTCTTCGCGTGTATCAAGAATAATAATGTTTATCGCGCGGTATCTGTAAACGCGAGCTGTAGACACGATTAGCCTCGATTACTTGATATGGTTTAGAAATTGTTCAGAAATTTAATTAACTTAAATGTGTTTATTGTAATACTTTATTTGCTTTACAAAATTTGATCTTTACATATCGCTCAGCAATGTGTCCGATGAAATTATGCAAATGAAATTGCGTAATGACGTGAATTATCATAATTGCAACAATCCGAAGTTTCGAAGATCCGTATATGCGTGATTTGAGATTATGCCCGAAACATATATTTTTTTGCAATTCTATTTGAGTGTTGTGCAAATCATATTTACAGTGAGAGAGGGAGGGGGAAAGGAAAGGGGGGGGGGAATTGCGCGCCGAGAATGGTAAATGTCTGAATTCGTTTGAATTCCTCTCCATTCGGTGACGTAAGCACGCCGAATTGCGCATTGCGTTCTGCTGCTGTGGCTGTCGTAGATAAGAATCTGAGCCATATTATCGCGGCTGGCCATTCATTTAGTGTTGCAGCACGACGAACAATAACAATCGCTGCGCGAAGTCGGAGGCCTTGTTTGTCCCGGCTACCTAAATTTGCCATTTCACGGCGAACATTCTCGCGAGTCTATACATTCTCGAGATATTTTATAATGTCACGTTTGTGAACGGAAACACTTTGACAGGATGTAATTGAGAAAGAGACTAACTGACATAATATCGTTGATACGCATAAGCAGCTTTGGAGTTAATATTTTTTGGAAATGACATGATTCCTGATATCGTAAAACATTTTCTTCGGGGATAGTTGATACGACATTGCTCAACCCGCATGTTGCATTTGATACTTTGCGATCGTAAAAGCCAGTAATATATGCCTGTGGACAGAGTCGTTGCCCAAGCTACTTTAAATTATTACGTTAGCATCTGCAACAATGCAACACTGTTGTCGCGCATTCGCTCGATCGACCAACGCTGCCGACCAACACGCCAATGTACGACGCTATTTGACTAGATCTACGATGTCGTTCTAGCGATAAACAAATTAATTACTTGTAATGCCACATTTTTAACCAGTTTAGACCGCGTGCATACCAGACACTTATTAGCATATCGCCATGGTACATTATTAACGTATCGATAGTACGTGTACCGTTAAAAAAGTTTTGTAGAATATCAATTAATTTGAGACTTATTAACAAAACCACTTTTAAAATATCGTTCCGACAATTTTTGAAATATCTTATGTTTCTGCAGACAGTTAATAAAGTTGATTCTTTCCGTGCATAATAATCTGTATCTCGAAAGCAGGAAAAGTTAAGCGGGGAGTACAGACTTTTGCATAACGTGTAACGCATAAAGCATATAAGCATAAGAAAATTGATTGGTCCATATACATGTGCATAAGGAAATAGTAATCGTTTTTGCAGCATTGATGTTGTTGACAAATCAATCGGTACGGCCACATTTTTTTGATCGAATGCCTCTTTGCTCGATCGATCGACCTTTTGTGCGCGCAATTTGCATTTTCCGATCGCATAAATTTCATGAAACTTTTTGCCGCGCGATTGTAGCGTGCGTTCCGTTTGTGGAACGATACGCGACAGACAGAGAGGCGGAGGAAAAAAAAGCGTCCCGTCGGCGAATGCAATGAAGGCAAATGGACGTTGGGATGAGGAAAATGATGCTGCAGCCAGCCCGGTGCAGTATGTGGGCCAGACAACAATAATTGTTTGGCATTTCCTGGTATATTATACCGCGTCTAATTGATAGAGAAGAGCCGCCGCTAATTCCGACGTTGTTATCGTACTATCTTTAGCGTAGACTCCGCGCACACTTACTTATTGATGGATATGTATTTTCGTTTGAGAACACCCCTTGGAAGCTTTCGCGTCGCGTTTAATTCATAATTGAAGCCACTCATCTTATTGAAACGGAGCAGAAAGCTTGTTTCAACTTCACGAAACAGTATAACAAATTAAGATATTGAAATACGAAAATTATAATCTGATTGAGGACACTTTGGGGAAGGGTGGAGGAATAATTAATTTTATTTTGAAATCTTTTAGTCTTTATTTTTTAAATTTGTATGGTGTGTGCAGATATGTGTTGGCTTAATAAATTATATTATTTTATGCAAATATGTGTGAGAGAGAAAGAGAGAGAGAGAGAGAGGGGATGATTATAAATAAAAAAAAAAGATTTTTAATGGAAGTTTGAGGTAATACGACTTAATAACTCCAATAGTTTTTGCATGGCACGTATGCAAGGAATAAAAAATAAAGCAGCACGTTATAAATATTATAAATATGGATAATTGATGGGGAAAATGTCCTGTCAGCAGCAACAAATTAAATCTGGCAAGTGTGTATTTAGATATACGTACAAAATTATTTCGATTGTTAAAGGTGAAGTACAAATTGCAAAAACGATAAGAAATGTCAACGACAACATTATCAAGAAGATAAAATTTCTCCATGCTTTTTTTCCTCTAAAGCTAAATGTTAGAAATTATCGAGATTTAATTAATTATTTTAATTACAAAAATTACATGAATTATAAGACTCCTAATAAAATACCTATGTCATTAGTGTCAAATCATTATCTCGATGTACCGTTGATTATCTCGCTAAGAGAAAGCGAGTTTCATTGACACGATGAAATTAGTATCCTTCGGTGCCAAGGATTCCTCGATATGCTCAATCTCGATTAGCGAAGTAGCATCGATCAGTCGTGTATCGGTACTTTGTGAATATTTCTACTGGCAGATCGCGACATACTGGCTACGGCTACGATCGATCTCCGCTACCGAGACACTGCACCGCCGCGGCGCCGCAAAGATCGCACCGTCGAACTTCGTTATCCTTTCACTTGCAAGAGAACGCGGTCGCTCTTACCACTATCTCGCGTATTGATTCCTACGCGAGATTCCAAGGTCGGCGATGTCTCAATGAAGGTCAATCTGTATGCATTCACCGGCCGGGGGAATCTAATGAGATCCTTTCATTTATGTTAATCTCGCTAGCTCGCATTCATGATAACGGCAAGCCGCGTGGTTGCTGACCGCGAATAAACGGACGTTCGTGGACTGCGTGACGGTACTGCGTTTGCCGCGTGTAATTTTAGTTATGTCACGTGCACGCGTGATTTGCGATGATGCGCGGCGTTAAATTATGCCGATGCTGGAGCTGAAGAGATAAAGTCGCGCATCGATGTTTTTCTCGGAGGGACAAATTAATTGTACTTTTTCTCAAAGAGGATGATAATCGATCTTCTAATCAATGAAATAAGTGAGATATGTGATATTGATGGATTTTTATTTTTAGCTTCTTATAAATTAAAATGTTTTGTATAAATTTTTTATTCTATTATAAACATGTCACATATTTAAGTATGATAATTCATGATTTCCCGAAAGCATATTTCATCACAGACACCCCATCTCATTCTTTCCTTCCTTCTTGCAACTTCGAATTAGAATTAATATAAACGTAATAAACTTCCTCGCACTGCAATGTGTGTCGGCATACCATTCGCCCTAATCACTAGTTAAAAGATGGCAACTATTTCTTTCCATTATACATTAAAATTCATAGCGACTCGCGTTCAACAGCAACGTCGAATTTGGCATGACAATTTAGATCCATCGTGTGCCGTTGTTCGGTCAATAGAAGATCCTGTCGACGATGTTCGTATAACGGTATTCAGCGGCCGCTACGCGCGCGACGCGGCGACGCGACTCCTCGCGCGTCGCAAACGCGTCGCGACGCCCGTACTCATACATATAACTCGCGCCCGGTACCTGCGTATTCAATCGACGGCCGTACGTGACAACGTGCGTTACGTTGGCGTATTGATGTAGCCGGCGTTACATGCGTCGTGTGTTTCCTGTATGTACGTATCTCGACGCGCACTGAATGCCAATCGCCGAGCGAAACGGCTCGATACGCACGGATTATGTTCCTACACGAATTTCTTCCTACGACGTTGGGCATCGATCGAAGGCGGATGCCCGGATGGCCGTGTTGGTTTCCCGACAATGGCTGAGGAATTTACGAGAGCTTGCTCCTCGCAAAAGTTTCTCTTGCCTGTCTTCATGGATTTGGCGAGAAAAAAAATTAAAAATTAAAATTCTGTGTGTTACGATGAATAATATAAAAAAAATATGATAATTGAATTAAAAAACAAGCAAAAAAATTGTGCAAGTTAGAAATTTGCACTTGGCTTCCTCATAGAGGAAGTGATGTCTAATACACATTGGCATCGAAAACTCAAAAAACAACGGTTGATTAGTTTTATATGCGAGCTTTATATGTTCTAGCTTTATATGCGAGCAAAATTATGGACCTTTAATCGCGTATAAAGCTGAATCTAATCAACCAAATCTTAAAAAATTATATATGAAATATAGGGGTAGAAAAGACTGAAAAATATAATAAAATGAGAAATTGATCTATATCTCAATATTTGCGGAAGTTAGAGCAACCACACATTTCTAAAAAAATTCAATTTTTTTTTAAAAAAGAACCTTTTTATCGATCATCGCCAAATTTAATACCAACCTCCCTTGAATGATACTCCATCGATTAAAAAAAAAAAAAAACAGCCCGATATCTCAATATTTGCGGAAGTTAGAGCAACCACTGACATTTCTAAAAAAATTAAAAATTTTTTTTAAAAAGAGCCCTTTTACCGATCATGGCCAAATTTAATACCAACCTTCCTTGAATGATACTCTATCGATTAAAAAAAAAAAACAGCCCGATATCTCAATATTTGCGGAAGTTAGAGCAACCACGGACATTAAATCTGACATACACACACACATACTTTTTTTTTAGGCGATATTTCAACGTTTTACAATGATCTGAACATATTGGCAGAAAAAACTCAAAAACCAATCTCTTCGTTGGTTTCTTCTACCCCTATTTCATATATAAATCATTTAAATTTGGTTGATTAGACCCAACTTTATACGCAATCAAAGGTTCATATACGAAATTCACGAAAACAAAGCTTCCTCTATGAGGAAGCAAATATATTTTGGGAAAAAAAATGTAATAAGTGCTTACTTTCTTCTTGTATTTCAAAATATGTTCTTTTTACACTAAAAAATATTCTTTTGTACTAAAAATTATCTATATGTCTTTGTTTATACATATTATCAATACTAAAATTTAAGTGTAATCTTTGAATAGATAATTTAAATAATGGAAAATGAGACAACTTTTTGCAGCAGAATTTGAATATACAGTGTTTCCTAAGTAAGTACAAAAAACTGAAGGGAATATTCTGTGGGTTATTTTAAAAAGGTTCTATAAACATATGCCCTAAACTGCTTTGTTTTATTTTATTCAAATTTTGTATGACCTAACGTGGTAAAGAACCATTTTCCAGTACCAATGCAACATTTTTAGACGCACTGCGTCTTTAACACCGTGTATTTTGAAAACGAAGCAGTTTAGGGCATATGTTTATAGGACCTTCTCTTTTTAAAATAAGCCACACGGAATATTCCCCTCAATTCTTTGTATTTATTTAGGAAACACCCTGTATATATATAGCATGATTTTGTTGATATGTGCCTGAGCCTTTATAATTCGGTGTATCCTTGAATTGGGCGTATCCATTCTCATAGCGAAGTTCTTGCGAAGTTTAGGCCTGACTTCCACCCCACTTAAAATCATCGACAATTTTTTTTTAAATATCTAGTTTTTTAGGGATCGCCGGAGATAAAGGGCTGACCAGAGGTAGAACCATCTGACATTCGAAATGTGTTATCAAAGAGTACGTAATTCGCAATGAGTAATAAAATACATTTGAATTTAATATTCAATTTAATATACGCTTTGGGTATTAGAATGAATTTCGCCGAGATTGAACGCGTAAAACTAGATTTTATGTAAGCATAACGTAGATTAATTATTACTCGTATTTGTTAACATGTAAAACCTCTCTTTATGGTAAATTTTTAAAAATTTACGAATACACATTTTAAAATATAAAATTATATATAGTTGACTTTTAAAAGCTTCTTTTATCCATAGGTGCGGATTTACTCGCTGCAGACTAAAGTATTAACCTCCATTAGCAAAACGTTAATATATATATTAAAGAAGGGCAAAAAATCTGGATACAGTCGAATATCTCGTAAACGATGCATTTTAGAAAAAAATGTTTTAGACAAAAGTTATAGGATTTAAAAAGATCTATTTACTAAACCTTATCAGTTTGATCTCTTAGGTGGCGTCTTTAAGGTCAAGTTAGGGTCACTTTGAATTTTTTAAATTGGACCCCTTATTTTTAATTGCATATTTTTATAGCTTTTTTTTTATAGTTGAGACATTTTCAAAACACTATAATAAAGCTCACTTTTGTAAAGAATTTCTTGAGATATTTTAAATTTTGTCATGATATTTTTAATATAAAATATGAAATATCTAGTAAATTATTCACTTTTTGACGACTTTTACCTTGATACTTTTATACGTAGAATAATGAAAGAAATCGATTGTAGTAAAAAAAAACAAAAAAGAGATTTTAAAAAGTTCTATTGCGTTTTGTAGACATAAGTATTAAATTTTGCGACATTGCAAATGTAAACATTAATATTACTACTTTCCTTTCATCATTCTACGTATAAAAGTCTCAAGATAAAGTCATCGAAAAATGAATACTTTACGAGATATTTCATATTTATATTAAAAATATTATGACAAAATTTAAAATATTTCAGGAAATTCTTAACGTGAGCTTAATTACAGTGTTTTGAAAATGTCTCAAAAAAAAAAATAAAAGCTATAATATAAATATATTATATAAAAGATAAAAAAGGGGGAAAAAGATAAAAGAATATGCAATTAAAAATAGAGGGTCCATATTAAAAAATTCAAAGTGACCCTAACTTGACCTTAAAAATGCCACCTAAGATTAAACTGATAAGATCAGTAAATAGATCTTTTTAAACCTTACAATTTTTGTTTGAAACATTTTTTTCTAAAATGTATTGTTTACGAGATATTCGACTGTACCCAGCCTTTTGGTCCACCCTGTATATTGCTTCATATTTATAGAAAATATTTATTATTTGGCACTTGAATATTTAGAGGATACATTTATTCAGCATTGCAATAGAATCTTTAATTAAATTTCTCAACTGTAAATGGAAAATCTTTTTGTTGAGAGTCCTCCCTCAAATAGCTAGTGGTGACTGCCTTTAGCGGCCAGCCGAGAAATAAACCACAAGGACAATATCAGTCATTACTCTACTCGGCCGATGAATTAAGAACGAAAACAAAATTGAATTCTACGTTGCGTTATCGGAAGCAATTCGATCATTTGTAGGAAGTCATTTCGCTTCCTTATACTTTCTAAGAATTAAGGCTCGTCGAGTTATTACTTTCATTTATCTTGCTTGCCGTTTTTAGTTTTTTACATCTTTAGACTTATGAAAGGACTATTACGCAGTCAAAATTAATAATTTTAAAAATAAAATGTAACAATCACGAATGTTTAATGAATTGTACTTACAACTATTTAAATATATCTTAAAGATTACTTTAACTATTGATAAATAAGTATTTAAAAATTGGATTTTTTTGCATTTTTTGGTATAGATAAGATATAAGAAGATTATATAACTATACAATTATTTATTTTACATAATAAGGTCTTTTGCCTTCTGCATAAAACCCTTTTAATCTGAGCAGCTGGTGTACACCTAACAAAAGAACGACTTGCTAATTTCTTCGCCACACGCAAATCTTTGTCAACCGACAACCGTATGGCGAGCCACGCACCAAAGTCCAAACAGGATACGAAGGATTGAGCCTCGTTAGAGACTCGTCCCCAATCGCCAAATCGGAGCTGGCAATTTTGGCGTCCCATGATACTCATTCTATTTTCGTTCGACGACTCGATCTTTAGCTGCACAGTGCTTAGAACTTCTAAACTTATATGTTCAAAATCTGGCGCGATATTATAGTAGAAATAAAAGTGAATGAGTTTGGGGAAAGAACAAAATTAAAATTTGCAACTCAAAATTCATAAAAAACGTAGCGAGTAATCGTAGAAATAATACTTTTGTTAGAATTGCCAATGTGAGAGTATTATCGATATTTTCGCCAAGATGGCGAAATCTTTCAGCTGACAATCGATTTAAGCTCTAAATCAGATTGTATTTTAAGGATAACATCTTGACGATTCGATTGCAGTCTATTTTTGTCCGTTGAGGTCTTTTCTTACGAAATTCCATTTTCGCAAAGTCGAAGGGAGGACAAGGGTGTCCAGGGGGGAATGAGAACGACGATCAAAGAGACGAGGAAAAGAGGGTGGGACTGGCGGTTGTGTGGCACGGCAGTCTGGCCAGTCGATTATGGTGCCGAAACGAGTGCCGGAGCATCTCTCCAACCAGTTTTGGACAGTGTCTTCGCTCGTGGCTATAAAGAGAAGGACGGAGTGTCTTGGCAGAATCGTGAAGGAAGTATGCCGTCCACGTGACGGAGAAAGCGAGAGCCGGAGAGAACGGTTGCGATTGAGGAAGAGGACTGAAAGAGGAAAGGTGTCCGAGTGGAAGGACGGAGAGTGAAAAGAGCAGTGAAGGAAGTGTGATTATCTATGAAGAGGAGAGGGAGAAAGCGAGACCAAGTGGGAAGCGAAGGATGGACCAAGATAGCGAAATGTCTGAAGGTAAAAAGAAGGTAAGTGAACGCAAGCGAAGAATGCAGAAGAAATATTTCAAAGCAATATGTGCGAGCTACGGAATGGAAAGAAAACGTTGAAGTATGTTGAAGAAGACAATCAAAAGAACAAAGAAAGATGCAAACAGAAGAACTGAAGACAACGTTGAAGAAACGTCAGTATAGATAGAAGAAATGAACATGAAGGGAAAATGATGAAGAAGGATACATCTAAAGAGGAAATCTTGTAAATGGACATATTTAGGAAAAAAAAGTAGCTGAAAAAGTTAACGAATAACAGCAAAGGCGGATGAAAAGAAATGTTAAATAAAATAATGTTTAATTGAAAGTAAACGCAATTGAAATCATGTCGTTTCTTCTGCCTTTCTGTCATAGACTGTACAAGGTGAAGATGTAGATGTAGGATGAAGTAGAAATCGATTTAAGAAAGAAATGCAACTGATCGAGGTAGGAAACTCATCGTGACCAAGATAGGGATGGGAATGGAGGAGATACCAAAGGAACCACCATGACATCGCTAGAAAGGAAGGAGAATAACCACCGTACTGAGGAAGACTAAAATCACCAAGAAGAAAAGGTACAAGAAGAAGACGAAGAAGAAGAGTCGGTGGAGGCGGTCGCCGCGAGTTTGAGTTTCGGTTTCGTTCGTTTCGCGCCTGCTCCGCGCGAACGGGAGCCGAGAGTGAACCTGTTCAGCGACGAGGCAGACGAGGAGAGACTGAATCGGAGTGGGAACGACGGAGATCGACGGCACGACTCAACCGCGAGTGCGTCAGCGGCGGGAACGACAGAGAGAGACAAATTTTCTCATAAGAGCAAAGCGAAACGGGGTAGAAGGAGAGAGAGAGAGAGAGAGAGAGAGAGAGAGAGAGAGAGAGAGAGAGAGAGAGAGGAAACGATTCGCATGAGGGAGAGAGGGAGGTCGACCGGGAGAACGTGATAGTGTAAGCGGGAGGGGGATAGAGCCAGACGGGGAGAGCGAGAGAGGCGTAATAAAGAGAGAAAGAGGAGGATAGACTTGAGGCGCTCTGCTCCCAATAACGACTCTCGCCCTCGATCAGTCGCGCGCAAACCGCGGAGCCGCGAACATCTCCCTGTCTCTCTTGCTCCGCCAAGGGGGACTCCGGCGTTTCTTCGGGTTTGCTCCGCGCAATTTGCAAATCGCATGCCTGGTCTAAACTGGCGCGCAATATACAAGGTAGAAGAAAGGAAAAGTGAGGGTGAACCGGTGCGGCAAGAAAATTCAGTCGCTCCAAGAAGGTGGAACCTTCGAGGACTCGGTTCGGGTTTGCGAATCGCGCAAAATAGAGCAAGAAGTGGAATCCGCGAGATCCTTCGTCATCCCGTTTGAACAAGAATCGAGAAGAGACGGTGAAAACAGCGGTTGTTCTTGAAATCTGGGAAAATAGCTCTTGTGCTCCAAAAGTTAGTCCCTGCTGTTCAGCTGGTTCCTACCGCGAAGTCTTCGCGGAGAATCGACGAATTGACGTGCGGGTAAAGTTTCAGCTCAATTTGAAACCTATTGACCGACGCAAGAGAAGTGGCGCGCAGGAGGGTGATTATTTTATCGGGGGATTGCTCGGGAGAATTGTTCGCTTTAAGACCCAGAGCGGGGGTAGAATGTACCATAGACGCGGTATGATTCGGAGCAAAAACGACACGGAACTTTGGGTGGCCTTTATCGATCGGCTTCAGGAAAAGTGATGAGCTGTCGCCTTTCCTTTTCGGCGTGTGGGAGATAACGCGTGAGGTTCTCTAGAAATCATAACTTTCACGCCGGTATCAGAGATCAGCGCGATCGGTCGAGTAGCTGCCAAGTACGTAGCCAGTGGCACTTACTTCGTGGATCAACATCTCAACACCTATTCAGGCTCATCGTTTGCAAAACTTGTTTGTTAGTGTTACATAGGCTTGATAAGAGAAAACTTTTCGAAAACATTCGGCGTTGTCGTTAACTTTTGATAACACCGATGCTCATTTCAATCACCAGCTTCGCGATCGTCAGTTCAATTGGTCCCTCGATACTTGTCGAGCGTCTTGATAACGCTGCGAAAATCGCTCGATCCAGCTCCGCCAGACACCAGCATCGATCTCCCGACTGGAAAAAGCGATTCCGGAGAGCCGAGGAGCCCCGATAATCCCACCATGATGCACCAAGTGCCGTGCACTCCGAGATAAGACGATCTGTGCGAAACGGAGAGGCTGGCATCGGCGTGGCGGCGGCGGCGGCGACGACGACGACGACGGCGGCGACGGCAGCCGTGGTGACGGGGGCGGCGGGAGGTGACGGGCGGACGGCGGTGCGGGGGAGACGGAGGATCGATGGATCTGTAATGCGTGCAAAGTGCAATCGGCGTGCACGACGACACGGATACCCAGATACCGCAGATCGGGTCGCGGGCGACGGTGGAGGCGGAGGAAAGGTCAACGGGAATCGGACCGGAGAGGCGGAATAGGGACAAATGCGTACTTTTCGACGTTATCTCTCGGGGGGGAAAAATATATCGTGGCGAATTGTCGGCGATATTAACGACGACGGCGACGAAAACGTAATCTTGTCGAGCGCGGAGCGGCGTGTCCGAAGATACGTACGGCGGTGGTGACCGAGTGAGAAAAGAACGGAAAGGACAATAGAGAACGATAGAGAGAGAGAGAGAGAGAAAGAGAGAGGCTGGCTTCTCTATACAGTCTATACTGTATTCGAGAGTATAAAAGCGAGGTGGATAGACGACGACGACGAGGAGGAAACGGAGCAGGACGTAGACGTAGCGTGTGTCGTGTATGCGTGTCGTCGCCCGTGCGCCGAGGAAGCAGCAGCAGTAGCAGCAGCAGCAACACGCCGACCGACGCGACGGAGGACGCGGAGCTATTGCTATTTTGGAGCCCGCCAAATATCTCGCCGCACTGGTGGCTGGCTGGCCGAGGCTGCGCGTTCTCTCGGGCCTCTTCCTCCCGTCCTGCTTTTCTTTCTGTCCGGTCGATTCCCCCTTCGCGAACCGGCGGCCGATTTTGCTCCGATGACACATAGCACCGACCAAAAGCGCCACGACGTGTGACAGGTAGGAGCTGCAATTCTTTCCTTTTTTCTTTCTTGTTTCCTCCCGACCCCGGTTGAGTACTGACCGTGAGTGCAATGGCTCGTGTGATTCGAGTACAGGGGTTGCAGCGTGTTCGGGGGATGCGCCTTCCGAGGGGCGCAGACTTGACCGTGAGAAATTAGACGCATTGTACGCTTGACTTACGTCCGGGATAGGTACTGTTTGTATATAACTCTTCATGTTCAAGCCGCAGTATAGGGTGAAAAGAACGCGACATAGTCCGATCTACGCGAAATTTCAATTCGAACGCGCTAATAGTTTTGATTAAAAATAATTTTGCAGTATCACTGTTTTGAAGGAACATCTCCGATGCTGCGTCGGTCGCTCCGATGCTATAACACGTTCGGTCGGAGTTCGCCTACAAGTGTATCGAGATTATTTTTACACGTGTCTCGCGTACTGCGTCATTGGTATTTTGCGGTGTTGTGTTTTCCACCATGCTCTACCTCGTGCGTTAAACACTTACTCAATTTGAGTCATTTTTAACCATTCTTATAGGTTGCCACTATTACTACTCAATAGATCGTTAATTCAACTAGAACAATGTTAATTTAACTAAACCAATGGAGTTAAAGTAATAAATTTCAACACACATGATAGTTAAAAATAACAAAATGTTATTTAACTCATGGTATTGGTTTAAATATCATCCTTTAATATTTAACAGTAAATATTACTTGTAGCGAGGAGCGCATTTATATTAGGAATTATATTTGTGTGTAACAATTAGGCGATAAAAAATTTCGCGATGTTGACGTTCCAAAAGCAGAAGCAGCTGAAAGCGTTTCTCATCGACGTCTATGTTTACGGCCGTGTCATTCTCTCACAATGGCGCATTGAAACGCGACATTTTCACTAATTTTGGCCACCTCCGACAATAACCTCAGTAGGTCAACGTCACACAGTGTGAATAATTCGACGCAAAACGCGTGTGCGAATCGGTGCACTTTAATTCTTAAAATACTTTGAGAAAATTGCCGGTTAAGAACACACCTCCAAGAAATCGAATTAAAATACCATGAAGTACTCAAATAAATTACGAAAGTAAATTAATAGTTACGAGACGATACACATATAAATCAATGAGTATAAAATTACATAAAAGTTAATTGCAAAAAGTTTATGATAAATATCTCGAAATATGGGTATGAATATTTAAGTCGTTCAGTTTGTCAACTAATTAGGCTTATCGCGACTGATAAGGAATGCTTCATAATTTTTGATATCATATAAAGCGGAGATATCTTTATCGATAAGCGAGGAGAGATAGTACATTCGCACGTTATCACGCATTCCTATTGCACCGTTTGACGAGGTGCGGCGTTTCGCAGCCGATTTCATCCCGCCGACTCGTCGAACACAGCCCGTATAGAATTTCGTGTTTTTTTTTCCTTTTGCACAGCGAACGGCGTATGGACCGGACGTCGCTTGCCGATCACGTCTGCCACCCGGGATAAATTATATGCGAAGGGATAAAATTCGAGACTGCGTGACGCGACGCGATGCGACGCGGTGCGATTGCTCGGGAGGGTTCCTTCGAAAATCCTCAGGAACGTGAGCTGCCGCACTGACGAGCGCCGATTAGCGAATAGAGTTATGTGTGTCCGTGTACCTCGCCTGATCGATTGGACAAATACGAGAAGTGAGGAGAAAGCCCCTCCTCTCTCTTTTATGCGAGATATCTTACTGTTTGCGGAGATCACGGTGAGGGAGGTCGCTATGACGAATTTATGATCGGAATAAAAGACTGAAATGAAGGCTTGAATATGACGTAAGATTTTACTCCTGTCTACGACATTTTTTAAATAATTTTTTTGTAATACTATATATAAATGTTTTTATCTTATTGTGAAGCATTTACTACTTGATAAAAACTGTATTATTGAAAATATGTTTACTTGAATGCTTGCTTGGAACGCGGATAGGTACTCGATGTAATAAATGTAACGATATTAATTCGTATTGACAGCCGTCGATATTAATTTACTAAATCTTTGTGATATAATGTGATATATTGATGGAATCTACTTAATATTGCTTCCTCATAGAGGAAGCTTTGTTTTCGTGAATTTCGTATATGAACCTTTGATTGCGTATAAAGTTGGGTCTAATCAACCAAATTTAAGTGATTTATATATGAAATAGAGGTAGAAGAAACCAACGAAGAGATTGGTTTTTGAGTTTTTGATGCCAATATGTTCAGAGTGTTATAATTATTTTCGGTAAATCGACGTTTAATACGAGAGTTATATAGGTACCGTTAGGCGATCGTAGTTTTCTCGTGTAAATACAAAACCGAAATAGCTCAATGAATATTCATTTCGGTGTAGCGGGCAAGTTATAAATAGGTTTTATAAATAAAACTGTGGATTGGTACATAGGATCTAAAAGATTATCATAAGTTTTCTATAATATTTTACATATTTACGATTAACTCGGGGGAAGGAGAAGAGCTTGATAAATTGGGGAAATGCATATTTACATTTATGATTCGATATAGTCTATAAAGAAGAGAAATGGATAAAAATAAACAAAATTCAATATTAATATAAAATACACAAAAAATCGGAAATAAAATAATGTCGTAAAATTAAGTGCAAATTAGAGTTTAAAAATCCTACAAAAGTTTCGAGGAAATTTGAAAATATCACAATACGATTATAACATCGGAATTGTTAATCCCGTTGCCATATTTCGAATACGATAAAATATATCTACTTGTTATTAGAAATAATAATATCGATCCTAATAAAAATTATTAAAGCTTATTATTTAAATCTCTCGATTTTCTTCTTTAACTCTTGCTCGTAGCCATTAGCAATTAATGTCTAAATAACTCTATTTTTTGAGAATAGGTTTATATTATATGCTTGCTTCACTTTGTACTCGGTAAATAAAAATTGTTTTTAAACGTTTACGTTATTTGTTTGCTGTAAAATGAACACGCGCTGTGCTCGTCCAAATAAAAAATTACGTTTTTAATTATTTTAGTTTTGAAATACTTTTTACATATATACATTTATACATGCATTACATACGCGTGCGCGCGTATAATTATGAATTGTGTCCAATGTACTGTAATATAATAAATTACTTATGGACACAATTCGTAATTATGTATTATTCCTTTGAATAAAGTTATTGTAAGAAAACTGGGTGTGCAAATACTTTTTTGATAAAACGCGTTTAGGATGTAGATTTTGATTATTAATTTTATTTTACGCTCCAGGAATTTATTTCGACTTCGCGAATTTTGTTCGTTACGTGTAATATGACGTCTTTGAAGACACATTGGTGTGTGCCCCTATTGTGTTCTAGAATATCGTTCGAGTGTTAACCTTGGCCTCCCTCAGCATTTTTATCGTACCCGTGCCCGTGCGGCCTGCAAAACGCCGTGCTTTACGTACGTGCTCCTAGGCTTATCTTTATACTTGTAATACCATGCTTGAGCAGCGCGTTAGAGCCCAGGCGTTAGCTGAGTAAATATTAGTTGTAGAAACGAACATATATTAACTGCATTATGAGCTAGCGGATCAATACGCCCGCGAAAACGCGTTGTTAATTACACGTACCAACATTTCACGGATAAAATATAGCTCTGAAACTTGTATATATTCAACTAGTTGATTCTAATATTCAATAAATAGTTAAAAATTACAAAAAAGTATCGCTGTTACCTCACGATAATTTTATGTCATTGAATATATTATTTCACACATTTTTAATAATTACAATTTTTCTTTATTTTATACGCCTCTAATTTTTGTCGTGTCAATTGGTTGATTAATAGATATAAAAAATTATTAATTAAGAGTTTATTATTATCTGAATTGCATATGATTTACATGCAGTTTTATTTTGTCTAATCAATGATGTGCTTCTTTTACCGTGGAAATTCGTTGTCGTTTTGACTGATTCATTATTTCGATGGAGGTGCGAAAAAAAAGCGTGACTATACACTTTCGCTTTTATTAACACTGTAATTTTATGAATACTTTTATTAAATTAGTTACCTCGATATTGGAGATTGTCCGCGTTTAAAATCATTCACGTCTGGGTGGAGTAACCTTTGAGTAACTCGAATTTCGAGATCGCTCGTCATCTCATTACTAAATTATCGAATGCATTTTCGTACGAGGTATTATTTATGTATTTTCTCTTTGCCGTTGTTAAAGACCGGTTTAACCTTAACACGAAGGTTATCTATCGCGCTCCGATTCCGCCCGAGAAACGTCAGAGAGCCAAGCCGATACTTTTACTACTGCGCTAACAGTGGGGATAAAAACATATCTGGCGAATATTTGGAAACGGCGTTATTACAACAGTGGTACGACCTAATTTCTGTTTATTTCAGAACTCGGTTTTTAAGGCTAAGAAAATAGACATAAGGAATAATTGAGTTGATAAGAAAATCCAAGACGTTTTTATGTTACATATAGCATATTCACTTCGGTACTTTTCTGAAACACGTCTTAAAGTATATAAGTTTTTAATTACTGTCTTATATAATATACTCTAATATAGCTGATATTTATATAATATATATAGGAATTCAATTATTACACAAAGCTTTTTGATTAACGATCTAACTCTTTGCGTTCAAAGTGTTGTAAGAAAAAGAACAACTGGACAATGTTATGTAAAATTAATTTAATCAATTTAGAATTAATTAGCGATAATTTTGTGTAAATTTTCACGATAAATTTTATTCTATATACTATGTCTATATAAACGCCAATTTTTATGTGATAGCGTTGAACTATGAAACAAATTTTCGTCAGTAAATGAAAAATGCATGAAGTTAATTAATCTTTCTATTTGATGAATAATCTTTCGCAGAACTGACGTATTTCGTGGAAAAAGTGTCGGTGAGAGAGAGCATGGTCCGTTTTGCGCGTGCAATAATAAGACAAAATCAAAGAAGAGGAGCAAGTAAAGCTGATAATGAGGCCCCATAAAATCGAGCCGCTTCTTTTCGTGGCCCCCTTCTTTTGTCCTGGAGATACCGTCGTACTTGTTAGGTAGCTTTCACACGAGAACCTGGCGGTCGTATTATCGGTCCTGATGAATCACTCATTTCCGCTTCGTAATAATAATGGCAGGCATACGCACATTTGGTAATCAAGGAGAGCGCGATTAAATCTGCGTATATGAATAAGTTAAATAAGAGTCTAAATTAATTACTTTTTTTTAGAAAAAAAAATATTTATAGTTGCGTGTAGAATTGTATATTGTTGAAATAGAATAAACTAAATAGAGAATTATGTTTTTTTTATAGAAGGTTTTTTGATACAAAATTTTGTTAGTAGAAAAAGCCCATATAGCCAGACCGCAAATGGCTTTATTGATGGTTTGTGAATATTTGCATCAATATTTAAGATTATTAAACATTTCGAACTATTTAGGATCATTTTTTGAATCAGTTTTTCAAACAATTTACATTGTATAGTTATTTATACACGTATTACGTATAGCCATTCATACACGTATTATGTATTTACTATATACGAGTACAATATATGCATTTTGTATACATACAAAGAGGACAGTCTAATTATGTACAATTAATAAAAAAAGTGACAAATAAAAAATTAAATTTTTTGTAAATTTATTAATTTGTTTTGTTAAACAATATAGACATTCTTGAGCAATTCCGTGTCATCTTGCACCTAATACATGATTTTTTTGAAATATGTAGATCTTGAATATTAGACAGAAATATATGAGGAATCTTTATAAAAATGTAAAGTGTATATGATTAATTTCATAACATCGAAATTTATTTCTGATTTATATATATATTTCTACATTTCCTTACATAGATTTTTTTTTTTTTTTCAAAGAAAAAGTTGAAGAATATAGACTAGAAATGTTCAGGATATACAATAATTTTTGGAAAAACTATATTTTTGGAAGATGTTATAAAAACGTACTATACAATAAATACGTACGTTATAATACGACGTTATACGGCGTTATATACAACCAGTTATATAGCCAGCTTTGTGTGACGATAGCTTAAGGCAGCGTCTCGAAGCATATCGCGTCATTAGTTAAATAATTGCGCCAAACTGCGTACATTTGTTTTTATTATTACTTCCCAGTGTAGATTTGCGAAAATTTGCTGAAAAAGATTATGATGAAAAAGATTGCCGGTCCGCTGCATATGTGGCATATTGTTACTCAGCCATAATTTTGATATACATAATTGCCGAAGTGCCAGATAATACGTGAGACCTCCTTGAAAGTATCTTAATTTTGCGATAATTATCCCCTTAATTACCGTAGACTTTTTTCTGATTGTGAGCTCGAATTTATTGACTAGCATTTATACTTTATTTTCATTTATTATATACTATAACATACGAGTATTTTACATCATTTTATGAGAAAGGATAACAATAATATCTAATATCTTATTTATAGTGACAATAGAATTTTAAGAGAATAATTTAATACCTCAAAATATATATATACACACACACACACACACACACAATATTTAGGTTTAATTTTTTTTTACGATCGTTTACTTAAGTATCATTAATGTAACGACTTGTATATTCATGGCTATAAATGAGTTAACTGTACAAGAACAACGAGGATATCGGACAAATAATGAAAGGACTTGCCGAAACGGTTACGGAAGAAGAAGCGATAATATAGGCGGGATTTGCCGGGGCGAAGGTTTAATATCCTTCATACGGCCCGGCACATACAGGAAGACACGCGATCACGACCCACGGTCGCAGAGGAAAAGAGTCCGAGCGACACGCCTCGCGCCCATCGCGCGATCCATCGATCGCGTGATGGAATAACGAGCTGCCAAAGTCGCGGCCGAATCCGCTCGGCCCCGGCCCCGGCCCCGGCCCGGCCATTCTTTGCGCGGAAACAGCTGATGGGCGGCGGTACTTTGATGCCCCACCGCTTATCGATCGACGGGTATTCGAGCAGAGTACAACCTGTCCCCCGTTATCAAAGTCACGATCGAACGAAATAATTCGGACGAGTCACGTAATTTCCCCCCCCCTCTTCCTTCTCAGTCCACGCTATTAAATGGCAGTTCCGCATCCGCAATTTGCGCTTTCGAAACGTACAATATCATCGATCGTCGGCGAAATAATTGCGTACCGTGTACGTCAGCGGACGTTTTATTTTAATTCTCGAAGACAAGTAGATCGGGGCACGTTTGGGGAAGACCGGAAAGAGGAATGTTTCTTTTTCAGGGATTCTTTAAACGCATCCGATAGTAGAACTTGTTTTCTATAAACTGTTAGAAAATTTGTTCCAAGATTTATTTAAAAAAAAGCCATTTTAATGTTTTTTTTTTCGATTACATTATTTTAATATTTATTTCAATTTCTTTGCTGTCAGAATTTCTATTCAGATTTCTATTACTTCGCACCGCTAGGAAAACGTCTTGCTTGATTGTCTATCACTACTGGAGGACCTAATTTAAGTTGAACTACTTTCCACCTTATCGCGCGGAGTGCGATCTCTTATTTCCCGATACCCGATATTTTGATATTTTAATTCTAAACTAAATCTATCGAGCTGCCAATTAGTTAAGAGATTTTTAACTATACGGAACTATTTAAAATTAAACTAATTTTCTGCCAAAACGAGAAAAAATGACGAATAGAGTAAATACGAATAGAGTAAATAGAATAAAAACGAGTAAATTTTTTGTCATTTTTGACACAGTAATAAGTTTTACAGTGGTCGAATTGGCACGACACCCGCACGGTATACGGGAGGTTCCAGGTTCAAACCCTGGCTGGGGTAATATTTTTTGCAATAAAATTTAAAAACTATTTAATTTAAAAATTACATCAACTGACCAAAACCCATGGTCGAAATTAATAATGTCTCGATATTGATCTGAAAAAAGTGCTGTGTGAATCCGACAAACCAAAAGTTGGCTCACAGTTTTTTAATGTTCATGTCAGAAAGACGTTATATATATTGCCAGTCAGGTCGATTTAAATCACTTTAATTGTTATAATATTAGTGTTTAAGCTTTAACTTAAATATTACTTGAATGTTTTTTAATAACACGAAAAATTGATAGTAAAATAATTTTATTATATATATAATAAATTCCATTGTCATGTTTATTAGAAAAATACTTCGTAATATATCTAATAGGTCAAGTAGCACGTGCTGATGGTGGATTAAAGGTTATTATCTCGATCTCTATTTCCGCCATGTGATGCTTATTACATCGGTAGCGGTACGTCAGGGCGCGTCAATCGCGTCATGCGGGTCTATGATGAACATTGATGACTTGAGAACGAGCTTTGACCCGAGATTGTCATCGTTAAACGCGATTCCGTGTTTCATTTGCGTGTGATACGTTAAGCGCTTCTACGAGTGCCTCTACGAGGGGAAGATTCTCTTTGTGTTCACGGGAAGAAGAACGGGTTGCAATCTCATGTTCGAAATTAAACGGTACGAGTAGCAGAAGACAATACGGAGAATTGGTATGGCTTATAGAATGCTTCAGCTATATTATGCGATCTCACTTCACGTTTCGGAACTTTTCGTAATTTTGAACTTTATCTGCCACAATTTCTGCCTGTTCTTTTATAAATATATCCAATTATATTAGCCAATATAGACGGCAGTGTGGTCTAGTGGTAGAGCGCCAGACTCGTAATCTGAGAAACCAGGTTCGAATCCACTTGAGCACGTAAACATGGAATTTATTTCCGAAAGCTGCGCCCTCCGTGCGAGAAAAGGATTCTCGTGCGGAGAAAACTGGGGGTTCCGTCTTTCGGAAAGAGACGTTAAGCCGTTGGTCCAAAGGGTTAAGTGAGAGGAAAAGGGTAGTGATGGATGAGAATTGTAACCCTAAGGGAATCGATTAAAAACTTCAAACTAAGTTGTACACCTAATATTTAAGTAGCGTCCATTTAAATGAGCGTCTCTTAAATTCGGTTGATGTTCTTGAACTTGAGCTACAAGGCAAAAATAGTCATAATAATAAAATGAATGAAATTCGAATGGAACTTATCGTACACGTATCTTACAAGCATCTATTTTTATCGTGCTTTAATCCGAGTATCATAAAATTATCAATGGTTCAGTGCAAACGTTACAACTAATGCCCACGTACGATATTTTCCTTTCTTAGAAATGATGTTATCATCGAAATTTTTTCTTGCCATTATTGAAAGTTGCTTTGGATACGATCTACCTACCCTCCGCCGTCCGATTTGATCACATTATATTTGCTAGTTCATAAATCATCTAATCGGTATTCATAGTCATCTAGTTTGTTCACCAGCTGTACACTTCTTTATCGCCACTTTAGTATGCATTCGATAATGTATTGGCCATAGACCTGAAGTATGTTGATCTAGGTAGTGGACTTCTCTAATATTCTTATAAAATTATTTTTAAACATTTCGAAACTTTTCTTTATTAATATTGATTAAATATATGATTTAAGCTTATCATTTTCGAAACGGGTTACAACTCACCTCTTTTATTCATAATATTCAGGCTCTCCAAATCAATTTCTTGCGAACATGATTTTCGACTGACATTTATTTGCCCTTTAGATTGAGGTATTTAAATAAATAAAAAATAAAACATTTTCTTATAAAAAAGCCAACTTACAAAAATCAGAATATTTATAGTATATACAGAGTGTCCCAAAATTTACTCGACAAACTGCGGAGCATATTCTGCAAGTAAAATGAAGGAAAAAATGTTATATGAAGTTTGGCTGGGAATGTTTTATTACAAAGTTATAAACCAAATATTGAAACGGAACATGAAATAGGTAACAATGGTGCTCTGACCTCTGATTGTGAGTTATATTTAAAGTTTCCCGTAAGTAAAAATCAAGAAACGATAAATCTAGTAATCTCGAAGGTCACTAGGTAATTGTTACTTATAGTTCATGTTCCGTTTTAATAGGGGTATTCAAATAAGTTAGAGTTTAACGGTTTGACAGGTTATGTCGGGTTAAAGTCGGGTAAAAAGTTAATTTTTAAACTTTTAACCCAAAGATTAATGTGATAAGTTAATGAGTCACTTATGTATTTTGCATAACCTTAAAGAGTAGCGCGCCCAAAGTTAATTAATTAACTTTTTACTCAATTTTAACCCGACATAACCTGTCAAACCGTTAAACTTTAACTTATTTGAATACCCCTAATATTTTTTTATTACTTTGTAATAAAACATTCCTAGGTATACTTCATATAACATTTTTTCTTATTTTCACTTGTAGAATATGTTTCGCAGTTTGTCGGGTAAATCCTGGGACACCCTGTATATGTATATGTATATATATACAACCAGTACTATACTGGTTATATATATATCAGAAATACTGAGAGCTGTTAGTAGTAACACATAGGTTCTCCTTTCGATTGGATTACCGCAGCCAGTGATAAAATACATTTAAAATGTATCTAGATACAGATACAGATACAATTAATTGTGATTTCGGTGATGTTCATCGATTTTTTTCCGATTCGGTGTAATGAGAAAGAGGACTGAGAATATGCGCCTATAAAAAAATAGGGTCTTTCTCAGAAAAACGCGTGTGAATATTACCGTCGCGTTTATTTTGTTGGGCGCGGGTTGGTGTCACAGATCGCGATAAAAACAGCTTTCAAAAGACTACACCTTGAGTGCGCACTTAACGGAGAAGTGCGTCTACACCACCTTTTGTGCCCGTTAACCGACGAGTAACCCTTCCCGTATGACAAAAGTCACGCCTGTAAAGGGCAACATTTTACTTAGGGCGGATAGTAATCATCGGCATTATATCGTGACTAATTGAAAGATCGAAAAAGGGATGATGGAACGACGTCTTGAGGAAACGTGTATGTTAAATTAATAAATAATTACTAAAAATAATAAATGTTACTATAATATTGGTCAGAGCAAATTAAAAGCGTGATTAAGAAAGAAATTAATTGATTTATTCAAGGCGAGATAAATTCTTTTGTAGTATTAAAAGTCAAGAATATATAAAAATTAAAGAAAATATTTCTAGTAAGTTTTGACTGATAAGAGATTCTAAGAAGTATAGATAGGATATACTATCTTTGATCAAGCTGATTTATTTTGTAGCCTAATAATATTTGTGTAACTTTTTACACTTATTTTTACTTAAACTGCGCGCCGATTATTTCGGTCTTGAAACATAGTTATTCGTTGGCATAGTAAATTTCTATTTAACTTTTGTTGTGAGTACACAATGGTCGAATTGGTAAAGACGTTCGTTATGGAATGGAGGGAGATCCAGGTTTGAACTCTGGGATGATATTTTTTGCAATAAATTTTTTACAGTGGATGATATTTTTTACAATGAATTTTTCACAGTGATTTAAATTTAAAGGACTTATTAGTATCGAATGTTAAATTGCCAATTTAAATATGTTGAATTTATTGTTTCCAAATAACTATGTTTCGAGTTTCGATACCGCCAAATAATCGGCGCGCAGTTTGAATGGTAATAAGTATAAAAATTCACACAAATATTATTAGGCTACAATGAACCAGCCTGACTGAAAATGGCATATCCCTGTTTACCTGTTAAAAATATTTCTCTTACATGTAAATAAACACCTAACGCGACTTTATTTTTCGAGGTACACGAATGGATTTGTCACTAGTGTTTACGAAACGATATCGCGATATCAATTTCAATTTTATATTTGTATAGTATAGATAACTGCAGAGTATTTACTACAATTGTACTATGATGATGGATTGCATTGACAATCGTAATCTGTGCACGATACCCGCAATTCCAAAGATTGTGAAACTATACTCCTAAAAATATATAGGTCCTAATATTACAGGTCTAAAAATGGAAAGATATATAATCTGTTCTATTCTGCTCTGTTTGAAACTGAAATGTGAAACCCCTAAAGGAAAATCGTCTCGAAATAGTTCAAAGATGGAAATTATGGTTTTCTGAATGCAGATGTTGTCTTACAGATGTTCCATGTAGAAAAATCGGTCCATTAGAAAAAAAATGCTGAAATATCTGTTTTCTTTAGAAGCAGAAATAAGTGAAATTTGAGAAGAGCAGGAAAAAAAATACATTAAAAATAAAATTCTCAAATCTGTTATCTGTGAGATTAGATGAAAGTATTTTCTGTAAAAATAGACGAAGAAAACGTTTATCTGGTCTCTTAATATAATTAGGATCCAATGACAGAACATAAGAAATATATCTCCTAGCAATTCTCTTCGTTATATAAATTAAAGAAACAAAATCGCCGTGTTTCTTTAAACGTGCTCTTGTGCCTAAGGCTGCGTTCGTTAACACCGCAAAGTTTTCTTGGCAAACGTTGTAAAACTCGGTTCGTTATCTTTGCCATAAACGTGCTGTTACGGTGCAGCGCTTAAACAATTAATCCACGGTCGACGGTTCGTTAACTTCGCGACGCCAAAGTTTGCGCGCACGGTGGATAGTAGTTTTCGTTATCACCTCTAGTTTATACACACGGCGCGAGGAATTTTGAGATCTTGAGGAGCAGACGGAGGCAGAGAGAATTATCCTGGACAGCATAGGGGAAGGAAGATGCGTGGAGTCGACATTTTTACGGAAGATTACATCTCATTTGACTGTCGACGTTTAAGCCAGGCAAAATAAAAGAAGAATAACATTTGTGACGAATTAAAAAGGAACCCTGAGATTTCATGACGGTCTAGCTAACTATTGCCTTTGTTATCCACTATTCTCTATTAAGATACTAGACATAATACAACGTTAAGTAAGTTCCTTAATTTTGTACTCCGAGATAGTCGCTCGTAGATACTTTTCTACTTTTTCTTTTTCTTCTCTTAAAACATATATATGTCTTCCGTTACAGGAATGTGTGATAGGTAGAAACCGAACGTAAATCGGGTGAATTTTTCCGCCATTGCAAAACGCACGTATTTACGGCGGCGTTTTACGAAATCAACTTCACCTTCGGGAGTCAACGTGCGTAATTTATTTTTCGCCGCGCTTCCCTCGCGCCGGCCGCGGCCGGCTGTGCCGCCGTTGCATCGTCGCGGCTCGCGAAGGCAATCTAGCCGAATGACGTTGCACTATACGCGACGTCGCCGTGCCACATGGCGCGGCGTGTGATACTTATGAATGAGAATTAAAGACCTCTCGCGCGCGCGCGTGTGAAGCGATATGCTGGGTCAACGAGACGAATGCCGAGGCGGCCAGGAATAACAAATACCTGTCGTTGATATTATTACTCTTATCGCCATTCTCTTAACTCTCTCTCTTTCCCTTTGTCACTGTATCGCACTGATATCGCGGCGTGAGATTTCACGCGACTTGTTCCACGAGAGAGAAGGAGAGAGAGAGCGCGCATTGCAATTTTAACGTAGCGCGCGGACTGCGATTATACACTGATACGCGTACAACAATTGATACCATGAAAAATCAATCGTTTTGCGATCAATATCTGTATACTTGACGTTTTAGTTTTTTATTGCATATTGATAGCGTTCTTTTTTTTTGTAAAGCTCTTATGAAATAAGTACGAATTATATTTGAAAAACGCGATCATATTAAAGAGGACTTTTTATTTTTTCTCATTTTTTTTAGCATCTTTATTACATTTTTATTTTGAAAATCCATGCTTGACATTTCATCGATTGTGTTTACTAACAAAAAATAGGAGTCAGATTACGGGGAGTCAGGCAAGTCTGACGTCATCAGTATAAATCAACAAGTATAATAAAGTGATTAAGATAAGTGTCTATATCTGACATTTATGGGACTGTTCGTCTATCCTATAGCATTCACGCCCACTTATAGGTACCTTAAGGGAGGAGTTCGTCCATTGATTTAAGATCGACTGTGATTTTTCAAACGCTTCATTACCTTTGTACACTCCGAGGACTTCGGGAGTCTTAGTGGTACGTCTTAGGTGGTCTTAGGTAGGCTAGTGAGAGAGTTTAACTAATGGAAAGACTCGAGTCCGATTTCCTATCCATTCATTTCGTGAAGAAATGAACAAGTTTCTGAAAACAATAAATCGATGTTGCAGTGAAATTGGAAGAATTAAACTCACTTTATCAGATCTCGTAAGCTATAAGCACTTTCGGTAGCCATGAAAGGAACTTAAACCTAAATATCGGTACTTCATTTCTGGTGATTCACGGAAAGGCAGATCTGGATTGGATCCATTGTTAGCAGACACTTCATTGATACTGGTGAGACACCATTATCAATATTCGTGCAGTCACGAACTTCAAATAATTACCGCGAGCGCGATAGAATATTAAATTTATACATATATTTCATCAAGTGTGTGTATTTTTATATTAATTTTATATAAATTTGTATATTTTGACGTTTTAATGAATTAAATGATGGCTGAAATTTCGAGATTTCGTGGCAATTTATTTTGTGATTATTGCAAACAATTAAAAGTAAATATGCAGAGCTTTATTCGAATGCACATTCCGAAAAATCCCATATATGTTTTCAAGTTTTTGCTGGATAGGAACAAAAAATCGTTTATGTGCTTGTTATGATTAAAATCATGTCGGAGCACGCAAGAGATCAAGAGACACGGCAGTGTCTCGCCGCGAAGCGAGACCGCACCGTGTATCTTTACGCGACGCGACGAGTTGCGAGTACCCGAGATTTTGAGATCTCGATAACCAGTGAACGGATCAAGTTCTAACTAGGCTTAATGGATAGTACATATTTACATTGGAACGCGTATAATTAAATGTGTATATGGTATATGTACGGGCTAATAGAGTAAATTTTCCTAAGTTAATTTTATGTCTGTACATATTAATATACATATATGTATCATTGGGGATTCACGGGGATTCATCATGGGATGAATCCCCAATCATGGGACCGAACGTATGCAACTGGTGTCATTATCGTGGCTTCGCATAAGGACTGTTTTCGTGCAGCTACATCGCTATTTCGAGATTAACGCGACTGAATGAATCTATAAGCGGATAAACATGTGTTTACGATCAGCGTCGTACATCGTGCGTTCATTTGTTTTGAGTCATTGCCGAAATAATGATACTTGACCCATGTGACAACTGGTCAATTTTCTTGACGAATCATGTTACAACGTTTATGTATCGATGCCGCACATATTTGTGAAATCGGAACCGGAGCGATCCGATATTTAGGTTCTTCTTACCCAAATTTTTAATTCTTAATTTTGAGTAGAATTCAATTAATCAGACGAGAGAGGCTTAAACTAGAGATGTGCTATTTGAATATGAATCGAATCGAATCGAATTAAATCGGGTGAGATTCGATTCGATTCAAATTTCAATTTCTATGATTCGAATCTGAATTATTCGAAAATTTCAAATCTAGATATGGAGCGAATACAAATCATACACGTACATTGTCAGTTTTATCAAATCATCATATTTTCCGTTAATAAACAAAAGTACGATCATATTAATAGATCATATTAATAGATCATATTAATAGATGCATTCAGTGAGTGCATTCATTGTTAGTATTATAATCGCTCACTAAGCGGCTAAGTAGCAGTCAAATAGTTTATTTTTAATTTTTGACATGTCCCGTGACCTTATAAAATTATTATAAGTAAAAGTTTGAATATGCGTAAAAATAGTAAGCTATAAGTATTGACAATAAAATAAACTATATTATTTTATTTTAATTACTATGTATGTAATTGGATAATGTTATTAAATATTATATAAGAGTATATTTCAATAATTTATTTATGATTTTTTGCCTAATTGTTTCAGTTACTCTACGACATTAAATAAAATATATTTTATTAGTTTTATATTGAATATTTAAATATGTTTTTGCTTTAAAAAGAATCTATATAATTAATATTATGTTTCCATATATATAAAAACATTCTGTTATTATTATTAACGTGTTAAAATTTAATCTAATAATAATTATATTATTAATTAAAAATTATATTTCGATTTGCTTCGATCCGAATGAAAGTTTGTCGATTCGATTCGATTCGAGTTTAAAAGAAAAAATTAAAATCGATTCGATTTGATACGAACATCTCTAGCTTAAAATCATCAGCGCGCAGATTTAAGTTATTCCTTGTTCGACACTCGTCTGACAAAAACTTGAAACTGTAAATCGTAAATTATCGTAAATAAATAGGTAAGAATACTAGAATAGTCGTGCGGTATTAAAGCTTCGACTGGAATTAGCAATTGTTAATTAGTCAGTTAAAATTGGTATTTCCTAAATAATAATAAGTTAGAATAATTACATGCAGTATGTGTTACTAACAACAAGTCGCTGTATTCGACATCACCCGGTACGTAGAGAATAAAGTGAGTGATACACTTTTCCACTTTCTCCGCGACCGAGATTGCACGAGCCTTAGGCATAACACATAATGAGGCAAAACTCGCCTTCGTCCTACCCGTATATACAGTGTACCAGAAATATCAGTGACAGAAATTTTGGCGTTTTGTTAAAAGAAGTACCAATTTACTCTAGGTTTTTCTTTTCTATGATTTATTATGTCTGATGATATTTTGCGTTATTTATAAATCTATAAATCTATTACATTACTAAAAATTACAAACTAAATTATATTATAAAAATTTTCAGAAACTTTTTTTCGCATTAAAATTAAGCATCAGTTAGTCTCATTGATTATTCAATATCGTTTGTAAATTAAAATTTTTCAATCTATCCTTATTCGTAAAAGAGTCAAATTGAGAGCCTCAGCAAAATATATATCGTAATATTAAAGACGTTGGAAACGATGACAGTAATTCAATTTATTGTCGAATAATATTTGATGGCTGCAATTGCAACACTCGATAATTTCACATTCGATAACGAAAATGATAAAATATAACCAACTGCGGCGATATTGGTCGGCTGTGCCGACATGATTGTCACTGTTGTTTATGCATCGGGATGCGTCGCAGGTCTGTCTACATATATCACGATGACTAAAGTCGTCGACCTAGTCGGCGCCTCCACGTGCAAAAAACTCTCCCCCCTTCAATTATTTCCGTACCGTAATACACATTTGATCGCTCCAGTCATGCCGGAAAATCACAATTAACGCGAAAGCAGTAGTCACATAAAAAGTTAAACGTATATTTTCATACGAATTAATTTTGTGATATTTGACGAAAAAAATTGTACATTTTTTTGAACAGTATTAATTTTATGATTAATATGCAATTTTTAGTTACATATTTTTATTTACATGTTTTAATTATATTGAATTACATTTACGTGTTTCAATAATCTGCATAACCAAAAAGGAAAAAAGTATCGATGATTCCAAAAAGTTTATATCTGTTTGTGATATGTAAATTACATACGCAGTATATGAGTCAGGTTCAGTTTTACTTCCATAATGGTGGAGATATGTACCTCCAGTATAGTGGCGGAGAGGTTAAAACTCGTTTTCGAAACTTTTGTGATTAATGTCAATCTGAATAATCAAAGCCAAGACTGGAATACAAATGATTTCATTATCATTCACCATTGTTAAAATCGACGCATTAAGCGCCACGTGTATGCTGCAGAATGCACATTATCTCCCCTTCATATTTGATACCTCAAACCTCTTCGTAGGAATCCTTTGTGTTCTCTCACAAAAAACTTTCATAATATAATTGACAACATCGTTATTAATGTACCATATATTTAAAAAATTTATAATATAATTATAAAATATAAAAGATATTTATACGTAATGGGGGTGCGGATCAAGGCGTAATCATATAATCTTGAATAATTTTTAATAATCTTTAATAACCTTGTTATTATTGCTAGGTTTATTTTAATAAACATTACAAATATAAACAAATATAAATTGTAAATAATTTACAATTATAAAACTTAACCGCGCCTGTTTTTCGCACCTCTCGACCCTTGCTCGTTATCTATGTCGTCTATATCGAGATGACGCTAAATTGCGAACCAGCCGCAGTCGCCACGCCGGTGTAGTCCGCATGAGAGTCGCTGTGCGTTCCCATTTCTCCTCAGCGCAGCGGTCGGTCCGCGGTTGTATAACACCAATGAAAGTACTCCGACGGGCGACGGCCAACGTCACGTTCAAATCCACACGGGCCGTTCGTCGTGTCCTTTGGCCGTAAACCGTCGTATCCGTCGTCATCTCGTCGAGCTTCTCCCGCGGTCTTTCTTCAGCCTCCGCCGTATATATCTAAACGAAGACGTAACGCACGCCGGTGGCACGCGGTAAGCCCAATACCGGAACGGCCGCGCCGCGGTTCTCCGCAAAGTGCGAGCCGAAATCGGTGCGGATTACCTTGCGGCGGTCAATGAGATTGAGGAACCGACACTGTAAATTCAAGTGTGTCATTTTTACACGCATAAACGTCTAAAAATGAGACAGAAGCTCTTTTTACGCGTTTCTATGTGTTAAATTATGTCATTTAGCACGTTTAATTAAATTAAGAGTTAATACGTTCAACCGTGTTAAATGACGTGATTTAAAATGGCAAGAAATGTATAAAAAGAGCTTTGGCTAAAACAACACACTTGGATTTGCAGTGAATTCGATCGAGATTTTGGATGATTACTCGCGGTACATCATGCGTATTTAGAGACATTTTAGATCCGCAGTTTACTCTCTAAAAGTCGAAGAGTGAAATATTACTCGAAACGAGTGAGATGCAAGGTAATGGAAAGTGAATATTGAGCCTGTGCACTTCGAGCGATTCGCCACTCCAAAAGAAAGAGTAAAAATGTGCTCTATAAGTTGGAGTGAAATCGCATTCCATTTGAAAGGGTATACTATATTTTCGAGTACGGTAGATCAGTACCTATAGGAGTGAATTATATGTCACTCTACAATTTTGAGTAGAAAACTTCACTCCGTTAGAGTCATTTATCAGTCGATCTTTAGCGAATCGTGATTCACTCTTCAGAGTGTGATTTTATCTTGCTACAAGACATTTTCCTTATTTTAATTGCGCTATAAGGAGACTATTGTTATCTATAGCGTATTGATTAACAGTAAATCAATATCGTTGAAGAAAGAGACTAAAGCAGAGAAAGAGAGAAAAAGCAAGAACTGGAAACATATATATCTTTTATCTTGTCGAGAAACTTGATTTGGCGAGTCGTATGCATTTTGAAGTGGCGTTATCGCGTTTGATTATCGTACGCACACCGATGATATGTAAGTGCAACGCGCGATACGGAATGCCGATATCGCGGTCGTCAGGTGATTTGATTTGGGTTAATACTTTAGCGCGAATACCGCGGATCGCGCATAAAAATGCAGCTGTTGCGTGTTTTCCAATCCAGGCGTTACCATATGCCGGTCCGATAAGATAGCGCTTTTCCTTGTGATAAATTTATTGAACCTAGAGTGCATTGCCGAACGTGCTTCTTTTTTTTTTTTTTTTTTTTTTTTTTAACAACGGGCTCCGCTTTTTTGCGGCGCAAAAGCGTTTTATTTTGCGAGAGCCGGTTATATATCGGAAACAACGCCGAATCGATATTTCGGCGGAGCGAACCGAGATAAAAAGAGACTCGTCGCCGGGGACGATATCTTTTTGCGCGACCGTAAATTGTAGGACAAATAAAAATAGAAACGTCCGGTTTTACATTCGACAGAAACGTAGTTATTATAAATACGGGATATCTGGCGTGTCTACCTCGTTCTTCGAAGAGCTCAACGTCGCGAAAATTACGTCGTTCATAGTAGAATGATTAATGATAATTATCTATGCCGTCGGTTTATTCGCGCGTTAATCAAATCGGTAATTAATACCATTTCTACAGAAAAGTTTTTTACTTCAATGCGCGCTATAGATAAGGCATCTTTTGTCAAGGCGCGTCATTTCTTGTTTTCTACATCGACGACTTTATCCGTCGACCTCGCGGAGAGATGATTACTTAAGGTCAAGCGCATATTTGCGCTCGCACACAGGAAACCTCATCGCTAATTATCTCTGTGTCTCGAAGATATGACAAGCCACGATAGGGTTAAGGTTAACTTAAAAATATATAAATCTAACCAAATGTAAAAAATATATAATCATAATTATTTTCATCAATACTCACGCAGTGAAGAAATTAATTCTTTGACTGTCAAGGATTTGAACTAGAATTATTTACAAATAAATATGTGCATTTTATGCAGATTGCATAATTGACATTAATATTCAGTAGTAAAGCGTCATTGATTTAAATATTGTAAATAATAGATAGGTACATAATAGATAAATATTTTAAAATAGATAAAATTTTAATTATACATTTTAATTAAAAATTAAAAATTAAAAATTTAATATATATATTATTTAAATATATTTAAAAAATAAAAAATTAGGAGAGAGCGGAATTAAAGGTTGAAGCCGGCTTTATAGAATTATATATTAAATTTTATTATTATGTTTTTTTCCAGTCTATTAATTACATTTTTATTACATTGTTTACACTGTTATATAAATACCTACGTAAAGTGAGATCTCTTAAGCTACGCGATTACCGCGGTAGACTTTAATCCTCGATGTAACGAGTAATAACGAATTTTTTTGACCGCGACGAGGCTCGTTGCCGTTTTGCAGTTCGACGCCGACGTGCAGGGCGAGTGCAGTAAAAGGCGATGCGCATTGCGCATATCGGTGTACGCTCGTTGTGATTAAGGCCATGGTCATAAGAGCTGCCTGCTGGCGTGCTTATGGATGCGAACAAGTTAAATACTTTGGCTCTGATCTAGGCGCTCTTATCGTCCCGCGCGCTTTCGGTTACAAAGTTCCTGCCTGTTTGTAACGCAAAACCGCTGTTTGTCGACTGTCGGGCGTTAAACAATACGTTATTTACAGGATATTTGTTATATGCAGGAACCTCTTTCCAATTTTAATTTAAGATTACTTTTTTAGAATTGACCTTTGGACCGTTGCTACTATAATTCCGTTGGTAATAAATTTAGATCTGAAAATACGCGAAATGTGAGAAGGTAAAAAATACTCGACTTGAAAATTTTATCTTTCAAATTGTAATTATTGTATTAATAGTATTTATTTGATAATGTAAACTGATTTGTTGTAATTAAAATTTTAATACGCTAATATTCAATTTTCTATTATATTTTGAAATTTGACGTTTATAATATTCGCATAGTTTATATATTCTAATTAGTAGATATTATTTTTAAATAATGACCTAATTTAATTAATTGATTAATATTTATTTGTCATGTAAAAAATAAAGAAATTTACGATTCTTTACGCTTTTTTGGTGAAACATCGTTGGCAGTCCCCTGAGGGACGTATTATTGTGTCTGCGAAATCGATGGTTCCTCGAAATTCTGAAGCACGCGACGACGCGTGCGTTTTCGTATGCGGAATGCGTTTCTGCAGGGTGGGCGGGTTGCCATACGAAGATTTCCACGACGTCGTTTCAGTCCGAGAAAGAGAAGAGCGAGGAAGAGGGAGGCATGATGCCTAAAAGCGTACACTTGTGCGTGCACTTGTGTGCACTTGTGAAACATGCTCTCACTATAGCGCGAATACGGGAAGTGAGTGACTAGGAAAGACAGAGACATTTTCTCGAGCGCGATGACAAATTCTCGAGATAAATAAAGCGCGTTTTTCGATTACTTGCGATTCATCTTTTTACATTTTTCTGCATTTGAGTATCAATTAGAACATTATTTAATTATTAAATACTATAAAAGAAAAAAGTAATTATAAAATTAATAAATAAAAAATGGCATATTAGTTTTAGTCCTAACGTTAATAAAATCCGACAAATGTCACAATTTTATATTATACAATAAGCTGCAATTAAACTATAAATGAATATTTCTCTGATGTTATAATACTTAATAAATTTGTTCTATATAAACATTAAATAAATTTATTAAGTAATAAAACTTTTCAAAAATTGTACGATTTGTCAGCTTATAAAATGATAGCGGGCTGTAGTTCAATAGTATTTGCATGCTAAACCCGTATTTAAGTACGTTATTGTAAATGCTGTTTATTTGATACTGTCACGCGATTGACAGGTTTTCCGAAAGATCTGCAGTAGTCTTCATTGCCGATAAAGCTGTTCTATCGGAGTTGCGGTTTTAGAAATACTGGATGATGTGGATTTAAGCATTGACATAATAGATATCTATGTGCCGTTTATTGATCCTTTGCATTGCAGAGACACGTTTTGCGGGACAATGTCGCTTATTCGTTTTATTACTTTTGCAGTAATTGAACGCGATCGTTGGCGTAGATATTGTGCTGTGCCTTTTTCGCGGTGACTGAAAATAAAGATCATAAAATTTCAATGGGCCATGGGTCAAGCTCGGTCATTTTTGTTACCATCATGGTAAAAATATCACATGCAGTATGTATAAGTATGTAAACAACGGATTCGATTAATCAATAAAGTTGATTAAGAACACGTTTATAGTACCGTAGCGTTATATTGCTATGTGCTATCGATTGCCATTTTATCACATCAGGATTTGTAATGGGTCGCAATAGAGACAATTAAATTAAGATTAATAATAACTAATCTTTACTTTAGATGCAATAACTTTTGGACATCATACTAACATAAATCGTTAAGTATAGTATCACTAATATTAATACAACATTGCAACATTACAACATTTGTAATTCGTATTACAAAGAAATAAGAGATGCATTAATATACCGTTTAACATTCAGTTGAAAATTACAAGAAATAGAAAGAAAGATAGAGATATTATTATACATTTTGATATTTAATATAAATTGATTAATTGTCTTAATCACATAATGTGCAACATTATAATGTGACCATGTCGCACATTACGATTAGGATAAGTCAATTAGAGAGAAAAATGTCATTTACAGTCCAGATTGGATCTTGTAGCATAATAATAATATTCTGCAAATTTTGTATACTTTTTTCAAATTAGTAAACTATGCGCTGATTTTTTGATTTTTTAAAAACATAGCTTTTTGTTGGAGCAGTAACTTCACAAATGTAAATAGATTTAAATTTTGATAAACATCCTTATTAAACTGTAAAGAATTTATTGCGAAAAAT
Source organism: Temnothorax americanus (assembly GCF_048541705.1). Classification (NCBI taxonomy): domain Eukaryota; kingdom Metazoa; phylum Arthropoda; class Insecta; order Hymenoptera; family Formicidae; genus Temnothorax; species Temnothorax americanus. The sequence goes on from NW_027509581.1 coordinate 626,053, forward strand.
ATCACCCCAGCCCGCGTTCAAACCTGGGACTCCTCCTTCCGTGACGGATGTTTATAGAGGAAAATTTGGGTAATTTAAACCTTTTTTCAACTTGAAAGCTATTAAAAATACCTAAACTTTGTTTTCACTGGGCTGTAATGCCAAATGTTTGTTAGAACGTGTTTCTAATAAATTTCGTTTATTCATAGTGATCGAGTTTAATGAAATTTTTCGAAAGTAGATTTTTGTAGGGTAATTTGAACCATGTCGGGCAAGGTGAACCATTTTATTAACCTTGCAAAAATTTTTTTATTATATTTTAGGGCCTATTAATAATGAAAAAAATAATCTGTAATAATTATCATATTACATATTTATTAAATTCTAATTTATTACAAACTCTAATTTTTGTATTCTTTGTAACAATATCATCATACATGCAAATATATGTAACATATTTAATATTTTTACCCCACACCACAGCACCGAAATATTTCAGAAAGTTTTCAAAAAACTGTCACTGTTCCAAACAGTTTTGAATAATTAGCAAAAGAATTATGTTTGGCCAAACTCTACGAACATATTATAAAAGAAACGTAATTCTATCTCTTTCTTCTCTGTTTCCCTCTCCACGCTCTGGCTTTTAATATTGACATCATTAGTTTGTTTATTATTCGGAAGTTATTTTTTGGAAAGCTTTCTGAAACAAGTTTTGCTGTGTGGGACTTTAATAATGTATACTCATCATAATATTATTACTCCTAAAAGAAAGAAACAATAGAATACAAAATGCAATACTTATTATACTTATAACAAGTATTATACAAACTATCTCAAAAAAATTACCCGATATTGCTATTTTTACCTTCTTATCATACGTAATAAAAATGTACATCATATGACACTTGCTAAACAGAGTACACTAAAGTTCTATCTTGGCTTTACATGCAACAAAAAGCGATTAAGAATAAGAAATCTGTGAAGTATATTGACTGCAAAATAAAAGTTTATATACTAACCTTACGCTGTAAGCGATACACATCAAATCTTCAGTTTTAATTTGTTACTTTATGATGCGTTGTTCCACGCTGCCGCTTTGTATGTTAGATTAGGGGATCAGCAGCTATAGTATATATAATACACGCTAGGTTTTAACTACGCTTCTAAATATCGTGATGGTTCAACTTGCCCGCATGGTTCAAATTATTCAAACTTCCTCTACTAATTCGACTACTGCATGAAGCATGTGGCGATATATCGCAATAATTAGTTAATAATAGGAAGAACGCTTTTTTCAGGCAACGTATGTAAACAATAATAATAAGTGAAACAGGAGTGTAATGATATACAATCAATTAAGGAGAAAAACGCTATTTACAATCCGGGATCTTAGTAGTCTAATAATAATATTATGTGAAGTATACCAAATGTCCTTCTGTACGCCAAACACGAGCCTAAAACTGTGAACTCTTAATAATGAAGTTCTCTCGACATCTTTTGGCAATAAATGCTTAGTTGAAGCTCAGACTGGATTCCATAGATTGAACGGATCTTCAACAAATCTAAGTCATAGAATAATTTTTTTTAATTCCGAATTATCTACGAGCGGTTTGAAGTGATATTTCAATGTCACAAATATAATAGCGTTTTTTTCCTTAATTGGTTGTATATCATTACGGTTCTATTTTTAATAAAAGCTTAGGTCCAACTACTTTTTCATACTCCTAACTTCGCTTTCACTATGTTTTATTCCTTTTTTTATTTTCTTTCTTAAAATCCCTCTCGTTAATCAATCATTAAACACTCTTATTACAAACTTTATAATATTATTATCAATCGGCTGTTTAGAATCTGAAAATGCATATCTTTATATTATTTTAATATTTTATTAATGTCTTTCTAAGTCATTAATAGGAGCAAAATCATTAATAATGAGAAGTTGAAAGTAACAGGCAACTGTGTGATAAAATCTATTTACAAACCTGTCGGTATAGCATATATTTAATTTGCAGAAGTGTATATAGGAAAGTAATAAGTTTTATATTTATGTAGCTATCGTTATGTCAAAGGAAGTCATTTCTTACGTAAGAGTGCGTTGAAACGTATGTCGTATGTAGCAAGAGCAGCCGAGATTGCCAAGAATCAACTGTCGATGCTTACAAATCGAAACGCAGCGTGCAAACGTTTACGTGTGCGCACGTTCTTGGCACGTGTGTCCCGTCTTTTACTCGCTTCTTCTCTTCTTCTCTCCTATCTCTCGTTTCCTTCCTAACTTCCTTTTCACGTACGCGCGTATAACATTCAATACTAGGTGAGCGAATAATTCTATCTCCCTATCTCTAGTTTTCATTAATTTTATCCCTTCCAAGGTCCCTGCTCTTTGCATGATTTCACATCCTCTCTTGCTCAATCTCGCGATTCTCAACATCTCCCCGCTCGTTTTGTCAGCGGCGTCTGTCTCTCTTCTTTTGGCCGCTTGTCACTCTTTGTACGCGATGCGTGAATCTGCGTGCGTGTTAGTGAGCTATACGGTGGGGCCAAATAACTCCGAGGGGTAAACGACTTCCACGCGTGGCGAAGCGCTGATGAAGCGCCGCCGTGTGCGTGTCGATGCGGGAGACGAGCTTGGTATCCGCCGGACTCTCGACCGATTAGAGCCGGAACCCGCTCCGGCCTCGCGAGCGGCCGGAGGAATCTCTGGTTCTGGCAAAAGGAAACCTTCGACAGTACATGTTTTTAATCTCGGTGGGATTTAGGTGTAGACTGCAGTTTGGTCATTTCAGAACTTGTAGTCCGTATCAAATAAAGTCGTGACTATCTATACAAATTAAGAATTCGATCGCACATCCTCAATTACGAATGTTATCTCCCTCGTGTATCAGTTATATCGCTTCAAATATACGTCTATAGAAGAGCTTATACTCTCTAAAAGTCGAAGAGCGAAATATTACTCAAAACGAGTAAAATGCAAGTGTAATGAAAAGTGAAAATTGAGCCTACGCACTTCGAGTGATTCGAGTGATTACTCTAAGAAAGAGTAAAATTGTGTTCTATAAGTTGGAGTGAAATCGCACTCCGTTTGAGTGAAGGGGCACTTTTTTCGAGTGCAGTAGATCAGCGTCCATAGAAGTGAATTATGTCACTACAATTTTGAGTGGAAAATTTTACTCTGTTAGAATCATTTATCAGTCAAACTTTGGTGAATCGTGATTCACACTGTAACTTTAGAGTGAGATCGTATCACTCCGGTAGAGTAGCCGCATTAAAAATTTGAGTGAAAAATTTACTCCTACTTTATGAGTGGCCGCATTTACTCAAATTAAAGTGACAACCCTCTCTTTTGAAGTGATTATCGCAATCACTATAATATATTAGTGCCACTCTATGAGATTTAGAGAGTATAGAATATTAATTTTGCTGGTATCACATTTCAGTGCTAATATAATAAATATCGTCAGACGTGTGTCAACGAAAGAATTGACATATCTTTTCGCATAGTGTTTGCCGTACATGATTTTAAAATAATCTGAGATGAAGATAAGATAAAAATCCGTAAATTTATCTTAGATAGGATAAAGATGATTTTATTTTTAATTAATCTAGATAAAAGATGAGATGATTATCGCGATTTATTTAAATAATTTGGAGAGACTATTTATAAAAATTTATAAAAAGAATTACGCAGATTATAAAAAAGATATTAGAGGGATATTACATTTTATTTTAAGTTTTTATTTTTTAAAAATAAAAGTTTTTTGAATGTTTTGTCCGATAAGCGGTTTCGACGAAGTAAACTTATTTGCTGTGCTAAATTTAAAAAACGCTCTATTGGCATATTGATGGCAGGGATGTATTATATTTAAAAAAAATATTTGTAATTTGGAAAATTCGTAAGAGATTGGAATTCCTTTGATTTATATTCCAAATACGAATAAAGTGCTTCAATGTTACCACTAATAATTATTTGCTTATTATTCTGTTTTTTCATGCAATAATTCAAGAAATTTTTCTCTCCGCTACTACTGGAAGTGGATCTGTTTTAGAGTGTAATATGACACTCTTGCAGTATATAAGTAATCTAGTTCTTTCAAATATAGGTCTTTACACAACTTTGTACATATAACGTTCTGAAATCTAATTTAATTTAAATGGTGATAAAGAAATAGCAGAAAGAATAAAAATCCTACTTAGCTTAGATAATTTTTAGATAAAATAACATGATTTTTCATCTAAGATAAAGATGAAATTGATATTTTTTTTTATCGAGATAAGATAAAGATGATTCCATCCCTTTATCTGGATGATCATCTAAATAATTTTATTTACTGATACTGGCAAGCATTGGTTATGGAACAATAATGCATGAATGATATTTCGAATAGATATCTGCGACGCACGGAATTTTGACGCGAAAATGAACGATCGAGCGAACGATGCGAGCAACGAATTCTCTCGCCAGACTCATTGGTAATACCGAGCAGCCGCACGCGCGCGTCCCGCAGATTACGACGCGTGTGACGTGCACGTGCAGGTGCATAACGCACGTCAACGGACGGCGCGGGCGGCGATGCAGCCTATCGGGGGATTCCGTATGTGGGTGGACGAGAGAGGTGTGCGCCCGTGCGCCTGTTATTCCTAGGGACGAAAAGTGGGTCACGGAGTCGCCGTACGCGGATGAATAGGGGGATAGAAAACGCGCGCGTAGACGCGCGTCTCGTACGTCTCTCGCGAGCGCGTTTTGAGACATCTGCATATACGCGCTGCCGCGTGTACACGCGTGTCCCATCTATTGTCGAGCTTTTTCGCTCATCGCAGCTTCCTCCTTGCTTTTTATCCAGCCGCACGGCCGCACGTTTAAGACACATTATTATCCCAGATCCAATTTTAGCACTTTTATTACGAAACGTCCCCTGCTCTATGAATAAATGCTTCTATACGTTGATACGCAGTCTTATGTTCTGCACGACATATGAGGTTTATACTCTTTAAATTGAATAAGGTCGATTCTCGTTCGCTACAAGCTAAGTTATAAAGTATATCACCGGTCAAATCAATTTATTCAATAAGAAGAGAGAAAATATTAAGAAATGTACAATAACCGAATGTTTCTATATATTGTGAAGTTGGCCCCCCCACTATTGAAAATTCAATAATAACTGTTACCATTCGTTTGGTGGTCGTTTGGTGGTGTTTGGTAATCCATTCCCGACGTTTGGTAGTCAAAGCTGTAACTAATAATGCGAAAAAAAGACATATGCGCGTGAAGTTAGCCCCCCCTCTTGTAAAACTCGGCTTTCCAGACTGCGTATATTATTTTAACTGTAAGCATTCGTTTGGTGGTCGCGTGCTGACGTTTGGTAGTCCATTCCTATTGATTGCTAGTTGAAACAGTAATTAATAATGCGATAAAAAACATATGCGCGTGAAGTTAGCCCCCCCCCTCTTGTAAAACTCGGCTTTCCAGACTGCGTATATCATTTTAACTGTAAGCATTCGTTTGGTGGTCGCGTGCTGACGTTTGGTAGTCCATCCCCGATGATTGGTAGTCAAAGCTGTAATTAATAATGAGAAAAAAAGACATATGCGCGTGAAGTTAGCCCCCCCCCCTCTTGCAAAACTCGGCTTTCCAGACTGCGTATATCATTTTAACTGTAAGCATTCGTTTGGTGGTCGCGTGCTGACATTTGGTAGTCCATTCCCGTTGATTGTTAATCAAAACTGTAATCGATAATACAGCTTCGCGTTGCTTCGCGTAGCAAACGGTACGTATCTGCATGTGCATCGAACGCACGCATCACGCATCCTTACGCATTGTGCCTTTCTCGCTTCTCCCGTTCCTTTCTCCCTTATATTTCTCCCGTCATTTGTTATTATTGCATTGTGCGCATACGTGACACATATCGTTCGTGCAGCTCGTGCACGTTTATTACATAATGAGACGCGCTCGTGTTTAAGGCTGCACGCATAGAAGCCTCTCGCGCGCGAGACACGAGTACGAAGCGACTTCAGCGCGGCTATTATGCACTCGGCGAGATCCATCTCTTCCTTTCTTCCTCCTTCTTCCTCTCCCTCCGCCCTCCTTCTCGATCTCGCCTCTGAGCTCTGCCTCGGATCCTTCTTCCCTTCTTTTGCTTTCGTTTTTCCCCGGGCATGCGAGAGCTCGTTGCGTGCTGCGTCGTAGGAAGCTGCGATGTAAACAGAAATGCGTGCATTCGCATCCGTCCATTCCGTCCGTCGCCGAGCGTTTTACGCTTCGAGGAATGCGTCGCTGCCGCTGATTCTCGCCGATGATTGCGTCACTGCCGACGGGATTAAAATTGCTATAACGTCCGATCGTAGGCGAGCACTGTTCTTGTTAGACTTTCTGCAACCAGCATGCGGTATTGTTAATCCGTCTTTTCTTCCCCCTTCTCCTTCGACCCTCTTTATGGTTTAGCTCGTTTAGCTTTTGTTATGCAAATACATCGAGTCTCAAATTATGTAACGCGGAGATTGATAAGTATCGAGTGAATATTGTTCGAGGATTACACGTGTTGGGAGTACCCTTTAAAATTTAGATAGTAGGTAAGATGAGCAATGAATCACATTTCTGAAAACACGGATCTCCATTCAGTTTAATTCTCTATTATCTCGTGTATTTGCATTTATATGCTTATATGTTTCTACATTCTTTCATTTTCTTATCTTTAATTTGTGTGTGTGTGTGTGTGTGTGTGTCCGAGTTCACCGTTATATACAAGTTGGAACTATTTTATTCCCTCTCTATATACATATATATATATATACATATATATATATATATATATGCAAAATTTCTCGAAAATCTCTCATTCAGGCTGATCGACGTCCGCGTGACGGCGAATACAACGTGTGAATCGGCGCCGGAATGAGAAGAGTCTAACGTTTGACGTCATTTGGCAAACATTCCCGTTGCTCGAACAGCCACCTCTTATTTCGTACAATCTTCCTCTGTTCCTTTCCTCTCTGTCTCGCTTTCATGGTTTTCGTTTGTAAGGAGTGGGAGTGGCTTTCAAGGAGGTGATTCGCCTTTTTCGGCGTCTTTTGGAGTCTGGCAGTCCCAGCGCTCCCATATAGCAAGGCCTCTCTAATCGCGAATTCGAGACAGGTCACACGCTTTCACTTCGTTCACTTTTCTTCAAGAATCGAGAAATGTATTCTGTAGATATTTTGACTGAGTTTAAGCAACGCGAAATCTCATTAAACCTTCTGTGTTAAGGCAAGGCATATCGGAATGGAAATGATATGTAGATAGGAAATTATTTTACATATGCATCAAAATGCATTATTTTATTAGGTTCATTAATATTTTACATACAAAAATATATATATATATATATACATAATAATATTATATACATAATAATTCGATCATCTTAGACGAAACAAACTCATTATCAAAATTGATTATGTCAACTCTTAATTAACATATAGTTGATAGGCTGTCATTTTTTTTCTTATACTTCTTAAATCAGTGAAATAATTATCTTTATATTTCAATATTTATTTTAATTCTAAAAAATAATTTTATCTTTTTTATAAATAGCTACAGCAGCACTGTGTCAGTTAAGGAAAAAAAGTAAGACATATTAATTAAAGTTATGAAGCAAATATTATTATTTTCCAGAATTAGATATTTCTCTTTAATAACTGTTGTTTGTGACTCGGTTTAACAAAATCATTATTCGATCTGTTACATTATTTGGTTCACCTTAAGCTATTCCAGTGAATTCTTGCATTACAGTCTCAATTATAAATGTTCCACTCCCAAATTTCGCAACATATTCGTCTCGCAAAGAATATACGTAATCGCGGTCGCGGCGGCAAACAATGAAATATGAAAACGTTATTTCAACCTGGTAATATTACACACGCATGGCCGCGATAAAAGTGTCAGGGCGGCAGATAGGATCGATAAGCGTGTATCTCGCTTGCGCTCGCGGTTACACGACGGCGACGCCGCGCGCCGTCGAATGCAAGATAACCGAATTAGAACCGGGCCGCAAAAATAACCGGATATTGCCGCGTCGGGGGAGCTTGCGGCTTTGCCTTGGTAAAATGTCAATACGTCCGGCGCTTGTCGGTAGAGGGAACAAAAATTCAGAGGCGACACTCTCGCGCGTTACGCATATAGGACACCTGCGTGTAAACGGTGCGCTTGCACGCACCGGCAAGCGTGTGCTTGTGTACGTGCGTCAGGAGCGATAGTGTCTCGTTGACCCAGTTCGACGATTCCGCTGCAAGCTGCGAGCTGCTGCAAGCAGCGCGCCCGTGCTTGCATGTGCGAATGCACGTGCACCGAGAGAATCCCTGCCGTCCAGAATCGCGCTCGGGCTTCATCGCGTTCTCGTACTGAGCTCGCAACCTGATAACCGACGTATTTCTGTAAGCATCATAATTTATTTTAACGAAATTTGAACTTTTTTTTCTTCTATTAGTAATTTGGATTGCAGAATTTTTCTTTATTTCGAAAAAAACTCGGTCTAATTTAAAAGAACACTAAATCTCATAGAGGGATTTCGTCACTAATATATCAGAGTGATTGTGATAGTCACTCCGAAGGAGAGGATTGTCACTTTTAACTTGTAAATGTGGGCACTTATAAGGTAAGAGTGACTTTTCCACTCAATTTTTTTTAGAGCAGCTACTCCTACCGAAGTGATACGATCTCACTCTAAAACTATCATGATTCATTAAAGCTCGACTGATAAATAATTCTGACAAAGTAAAATTTTTCACACAAAATTGTAGAGTGATATAATTCACTGCTATATATATATATATATATATATATATATATATATATATATATAGGGACACTGATCTACTGCATTCGAAAAGAGTGCCCTTTGGCCATTTTATTCCAACCTATAGAGCGCAATTTTACTCTTTCTTAGAGTGGCAAAACGCTCAAAATGCACTAGGCTCAATTTTCATTACACTTGCATTTCACTCGTTTTGAGTGATATTTCACTCTTCAATTTTTAGAGAATAGTAATTTATGGATTGTAGACATTTTTCTTATTTCGAAAAAAAAACTCGGTGTCTCTACCTTCTAATTTAAAAGAACAGCTTAGATGTTGTTTTTGTTTAATTGTAATAGACCAATTGTATTCTGATTACATTTCCGCATTAAAATTCAACGTGTAGGAAAGTTTTTCCCTTGTAAACTGCAGATTCTTCAATCGCGTACTTTTATAGAATGTCATTGCCCGCGGAAAGCAAAGTTCCGCATTACTTTGCGCCGATCACTGGCCTTGCATTGTATGTAAAAAATAATGCATAAGCGAACGCGTGTTTATAAGTGGGACGAAAAAGTATGCGACTCTAATGGTGTTATCTCACGTATGTGATACGCCTGAATCATAGGTAGCCGAGGGATGCAACGTATCGCCTTCGCGCTCGCGCTCGCGTCCGAATTATTTGAAAATCAATAAGCGCTACACTAAAAATACGCAAATGACCCGATGCACTTTCCAGTGCATTCGCTCGAGCCGGCCGGTGGAGAACGAAGGCGCGCAGAAGGCCGGCCGTTCGCTTCAAGGTGAATTTATAGTATAGAGGCACGGTCGCGGATTATTTGCGGATCCGCTGATGGAGGTCGCGTATAAATTTTGTTTAAATTGGACGCGTGTCTCTACGACTTCCAGAAGCGGCGCGGCGGCGCGTAGCGAGGAAGCGCTCTCGGAAATTTTCGAAAAACTTTTGCTGGCTCTCGCGGCGAGATTATCGGAATGGTATCGATAAGTTAGGCGCAAAATTTGGTTAACGAACTTGTTAAAATTATTCGGCTGTATTATCATATTCAAGTGCGAAGCATCTTGGACAGCGCGCATGTCCAAAATCGGAACATAAAAAGTCTTAAAAGATATCTTAAAGATGCGTCTGTGCTGTCTGGGATATTTCATTTTATCATTTAAACTTTATGCCTGCAAGATGTCCTTATATTTATGTCTGCGAGACGTTGATTTGATTTCTTATCTCAGTCGCAATAGGTTAATCTACCTATAAATATCTCACAGCTTTATCAGCACTGATAAAGCCTTTTAACCTTGCCGAGAGCTTTGTGTATCCCTGATTCATTACTTTCAATATTGATCCAGCTGCGTTAACGAGAGCATTGCATTAGACTACAAAATACAAGCGGGCGTAAATTAATCGTGTAATAAATTAATCCGTTTATCTCACTCGTCCTTTATCTTTTCGTAGATAGGTTGTTTTTGTCGGCACGTTGACGTCGTTGACCAAGTCGAACACGCGAATGCCTCGCGACTAATAACGCGCCGATGCATGTCCGACTTTTGCAACCAAGCAACCGAGGAACTTTACTCGCGGCGAATCGCGCCCCTGTCCTGGACGCGCATTCGCGTGACGCGGATAAGAGGCACTTGCGCCCGTTCTCGATATATCTCGATAGTCACCGCGAATAGATGCATTGTGTCACGTCACCTTGCCGCGATTGTGTGCGTGTATTGCGTCTGCGACGATATTACGGCCAATAACGTGTCGCGGACACCTCGCGCAATGTAAACTCTCATCGAGTCTCGAGTAAGTTGGATGACCAGACGGCACTCGATTCCAGACCGACTTGTTCAAGTATTCTCGACCAGATCGAGTGTGACTTCGTCGCATTTAACGACTTCCAAGGATGGAAGGTCGGCGTACAATAAAAATAATTACATTAATCTGCGTGCACTCGCGAGCGTCTCGTTGCCGCTGAAAATTGCTTGAAGAAAACGTCGCCGAGTGGGAAAGTGTAAGTTTGTAAGTGCGATATGCGAAAAAAATGACTGTCTTGACAGAGTGAACGTTTTACGATTTGTTGTATAATGGTTGAAAAAAGCTTTACTCGACTGACGCCAAATATGTTTTGCGACATAATCTTAATCGAGAGGGAAAGTAATGAGATATAACTTTACTTTAATTTCAGAACTGTGCCGTTTTATAATCGATAATTGGAAAATTTTCGTAGATTTATTATCCTTTTTCCGTTTCCAAGGGTTGCGTTTTCGTTCCAACTTTAAAGCCTCGCAAAAATTACACGTCGCACGATAAGCGTGAAAATTTATTTCCACAGTGTGCGTCAAGATTTCTATATTTAGCGCAAGGATACGTCGAGTGCGCTCTCTTCGACTCGGAATTGCGCACCGGGTGCATTAACAGTGAACGGTGACCTCCTTGTAACGCATCTCGAATTCCTCGAGCGGAGTCGCGCTGCCGAAATTTTGTGCGGCTTCACGGATTGACGGGCCGTATAATCCGACGGGTTTGACGATACGAGTTGCCGGTCGCTATATATATATATATATATATATATATATATATATATATATATACATACATATATTCACTTTCCCTTTCGATTTCTCTTTTTGCTTTTAAACTATTAAGCGACAAAGTGTTTAAATATCTTATCGGTGAAAGGATCGTGCGTCGGTGAAGCACGCGTTTTCGGTTACTTAGATTGGACTTCAAGGTAAAAAAAAAAAGAAGAAGAAGAAGAAGAGACGCTAAGTACAGGCCTCCTTCAAAAATAATGACGGTGTTCTACAAGAGAAACGTTTTTTATCGGTCAATATATGTCTCTCCGAATTTTATCGTCCGGGGAGCTTGTTTTTTTTCTCTCTCTTTTTTGTAATTCGTTGTCGATCGCTCGTTTTAAACTTTCGTCTCTTTGCCGTCTACTTTGCCCGTTTCACAACGCCCGGAATAAAGCCGATAAATATCTTATTCGAAATCTAGGACGCGTTTGCAATTCGTATTACTACGGATTTGTGACGCAGCCACCGCGATATGAAAATATGCTCCTTCGCGCGTCGCTTTGGAATGTTTCCAACTCAAATTTTGGTCTCCGTAATACGCTAATATCAATAATTCACTTGCTTATTATTGAGATTATATATTCTTCTAGAATGCAAATTCGCAAGGCTATTTTTTTTGAAATAATTGGTGATGTGTCAAGTGATTAACTTATAGAGAAATAAGAAAACAACGCTCGATTAGACTTGATCTGGAATTGAACGTGATTGAGTTAAAAATTTTTGCAGCCATTAGCACTATCAGGGGAGTCAATATGACTTGTTTGACATTTTTAAAGTAATTATTATTCATTTTTAAAACCTCACAATTTCCGAAACTTTCTCTGATTTTTATTGAAATATACAGATTATAAATTTTATAAAGCTTTCTCTCCTTTTTTATTTTGACTCCTTTGGTAGAAATAGGTATAGATAATCTTCAGGAATGCGCGGAGCATGTAAAATATAAAAAAAAAGACTCAGTGCTGAAAGGATTAACCATATGACCGTTCGACGCGGCGCAAAATTCCACATCGCCTCGTCCGAAATCTGCGTCAATCCCTCAACGGATATTTAGGCCGACGCGCTCGAAATCGTCCGGAGGTACCAGCAACGGGTGCACCGAAAACTGGTGCATCGCGAGGCACTCACCGACTCACCCCCGGCCGCGGTGGTGGCGGCCGCCCGCGCCCGCGCCGCGCTTGCGCTCGGCGATGCACTGCACACGTTGATCGGCCGCATCTCGGTCGGTGATCTTGCACGGGTTGAAGCGCACGTCGGTGTCGGCGAACCGTGTGTGTTCATGAAGTAGGTCAGATCTCAATGGCGAGAAAGACAGAGAGAGGGAGAGAGACGAGTGTATGTGTGTGCATGCGGACCGATGCACATGCAGCCGCTCGCTCGTGCACCACCACCTCGTGCACAGCGCTATATGCATCTATCTTTGAACTATGCGCGCCGTGAAACTCACACGAGAGTAGCGAGTTTCCTTTTAATTCCTCTTTTTCCCTCCTTCTTCTCGGCGTTTCCTCCTCGTCTCCCTCGACCCATCGACACACTGTCGTTGTCGTCGCGATGCACAAAGCGTTGGCGAATGTCGGCGATGCGCCGAGTGCGCGTTGAGTGCATTGTCGCGGCGGTGGATGTAGGGTTCTTCGGGATTCACCGAGCGATTCTCGATGGAAACTCCCAGTCAGACGTAGGCTTATTTAAGTCTACATCATTTATGATGACTTCGATGACAATAGTATCTCTAGACAAGACTATCGTGTTTTCCGGACTCGTTGTGTTTTTCTTAATTTTTCTTTTAATTTCTCTAATTCTTGGTTCCTTAATATTCGGGCTCCTTCTATATTAAGTGTATGTATCGCACTATCTTTAACATTGCTGCGTGTATGTGACAAATTTATGACTGTACTCTGTATAATATATTTTATAAGGAATTGATTTAAGATCACGCACATTATTGTAAGGCGTTCTGTATCAAGAATTTTCCATCGTGTCAAATTAGGTCATCGATATCGACGAAAATACAGGGAGATTTAACGGAGGCACGTAGGAAATTCTATTTCACGGTGCGTCGATAATATCTCAGAAAGTGAAACTAGGATATTGAGATCATACGGTCCAATGAAGAGAACTACAGAGTTCCATTTCAATCTTGCATGTTAGAACTGAATGATTTTACGACAATTGAGATTCATTCATTTTATTAATATAAAATTATAATTAATTTAATGATTCAAACCAAAATGAAATTTTCTGACTATATATTAACACGATACAATTTTACATTAGAAAACGATTAATTTTATTTTATCTTCATAAATTGTCCCTTAATTGTATTTATCGCGGTAATAAAATAAAATTTACAGGACGAATTTAGTCTGTTCGACTATTTTTGGCGCTGCTTGGCTCGAGAGTCAGTTTTTTAATTGGTCGATAGTGCTCGAAACGGAGCGAGAATCGTGCCCGGATAACCTCAGAGTTGCAGAGCTTCGGGGCTGCAGGTACGCAACTGCGGCCTGTCCCATATTCTCATGGAGAGCTCGGACGCTCGATAACCGAGATATCGAGACGTGACGTAGGTGTGAGAGGCGAGTAAATCGGCCCACAACCGTGCGCTCTGCTCAGCTTCTGTGTGCGTGCGTATATGTGTATTATGCATTACGTACACTTTACTTAATGAAACAATTGGACTGACCCGGACTACTGCTCCGGCGTTGTCGACACTCGTTTCGCGAAAGAAAAATACGATATAGAAGCTGCGACCTGATCATTGATGAGGATCGTCACGTTCCTTCTCGACGAGAGTTGTCGGGAAAATATATTATTTTGGTGTATTAATTAGTATATTAACTCAAAATTGAATATTTAGCATTTGAATAGCAATACATTACGTACATTTATGCTTATGGAATTATAATTTTTAAATTATAGACGTTAAATTAGACGTTATTATTATAAAAAATATATAAATATTTGGGCTTTGATTACTTTGTTCGATTTGCGTCTCATTACTCTGAAAATGTTAAATGATTTAACGGAACGAGATGAAGCTTCGATTTGGAATAAAGAACGTTTGTGGAAAACTTATGCTTAAGTCGACACGTTATTTACGATAGATGCATCTCTTTTCTAATGGCATTCTCTAAGCATTGCACGTGCCTTACCGGTCAGTGGTCTTATTTTGCGAAATTATTGCCGCGATAGGCACTAGTCCGGGTCAGACCAATTCGCTTCATTAAGCGGAGCGTGTACGACGCATCACACGTACGTGTCACTTGGTTACGAGGTGATACAGCCTGCCCCGCGTTTACACCTACGCGCGGTTTATGGACGAGCATGTGGAGCAGGTCGCAGCTGTGTACCTGCTGCGCCGCAAGTGCTCGGCACTTGTAATTTGCGCGACAAATTATTATTTAATTTATAAGACTGACGATTGTGCGACGAGGAACGTTTATTACAAGACATTAATTTTCTTCAAATTAATGCGATGTGTGCAACTATATCATTTTATAATACGTTCTAAATTTTAAAAACGAATGTACAAATGTAGTTCATAAATAAAGGTAATTATTAATACATTTTTAGCCATATAAAAAATGATTCTATATAATAAATTTAAATTATTTATTTATTAATATATTAAAAAAAAATTATTAAATATTATAAATATATTAAAATAGTAAATTACATTAAAATAAATTGTCTAAAAACGTATTATATATTTTTAGATAATTTGTTTTAATATTAAACAGTATTGAATAATATCTACATCAATTTATTAATATTAAAGCTAATTATGAAATAATAATATTTCAGTATTTAAGTATATTTAACGTTTGATACGAGATACTGCTGTGTCTCTTGATATAAAGATATGTTTTGCTTTCTAATTTTGAGAAATGTTTATTCAAGACACTTTGTATTTTTAACAAGCACTGGAGATCGGAAAATTGGAGTTATTCTGCCTTTATTTGTCGAGCGCACACAGATGAAAAAAATCATTGTAAATTAATATTAGACGCCCGTTATATATATATATATATATACTTATATACGTTACTAATTTCGAGCATATATTTTCAAGAGCAATTTTAAAAGTCCCGATGTTTACGGGATATGACGCTGCTTGCATTCTCGACGCGTTTTCATTTCTCTTCCATCGGATTCCTCGCGTGCGAGGTCGCACACGAGCCGCGCGAATTTTTTGTGCCAGATACACGCGAAAACACGCAAACTGCGTGTGACTCGGTCGATGCAGCGCACCTACGCGATCACGCCGGCACTGGGCCGGATGGGTGGACCGATCCGGTTGCGGCTCCCGTGTATCTACCCGTTGCACCGCACCGCAGCTGCACCGCGCGCGGCCGAGATCATCCGGCGGGCAGCGCCTCGATCCCTTATCCTCGTTCCCGGTTGTTCCGATCGTCTCGCATAATCGTGTCGGTTTTTTCACTTTCTTTCACTCTCCTCGTCGCCGTCGTCGACCGATCGCCGGTTTCCGCGCCTCGTTTTTTCCGTCTCTGCCGGAAGTTCAGTTAACTCTTGCACGGTAATTACGTTTATTACTTACTGATGTTATATTCGCTTTTTTCTTAGATTTTTGTTGTTTTTAGATATGCACAGTCTTGTAATCTATATTTTTAGCTATAATTTTAAATAATGAAAATTTTATATTGAGAAGGTATTTGTGTTAGGATTATCACATATGTTATTTGTTTATTTTAAGCTTGTTCCAATTTTAGATTTATTTTGTTTTGTATCAATCTTTGAATTTTATATGTTTTTATTTATTTTTACATAATTATGTATTTTATAAATAATGCGGTTTGCGCTCGATATTTAGAATAGAGCATTTTCCTTAAGTCTGCAAATAGAATTGCGTGATATGCATAGAAGAAGTCGTTCGGATAACTTGAACCATCCTAAATTTTTTTCAAGATAACTTGAAAACTATTAGAAATAGCTGAACTTTGTTTTCGCTGAGTTGTAATGCTTGTTACAAATTTTTTCCAACATTGTTACAACGTGTTTCTAACAAATTTCGTTTATTTATAGTGAGTTTAATGTTGTACCAAATTTTTTGAAGGCGGATTTTTGTAGAGAATTTGAACCATTTCGGGCAAGGAACCATTTTATTAACCTTGCAAACAAATTTTATCGTATTTTAAAGCATATTAATAATGAAGTAGTCTTTTTATTAATGAAATAATTATTATATTACATATTTATTATATTCAAATTTATTACAAACTCTATTTTTGTGCTCTTTTACTAACAATTAATGTCATACAAATATATGTGACATGTTTAAAACTTTTACTTATAATAATATATATTTATAATGTATACTCATTATAATATTATTACTCCTGAAAGAAAGAAAAAATAGAATATAAAATGCAATACTTATAAATAGTAATATACGAACTATCTCAAAATTATTCGATATTGCTATTTTTATACCTTTTTATCGTACACAATAGAAATGTACATCATATGACACTTGCTAAACAGAGTACATTAAAGTTTTATCTTAGTTTTACATGCAACAAAAAGCGATTAAGAATCTGTGAATTAAATTGACTGCAAAATAAAAGTTTATATATTAGTTTATGTATAAGTTTATCTGCAGTTTTAATTTGTTACTTTATGACACTTTATGCCATGCTGCGGTTTTGTATGTTAGATTAGGAAGCCAGCAGCTATAATAGGAATTCCACTGCTGTCCGTTAAATTATAACACTTAATAATACAGATATTATGATGATTCAACTTGCCCGCACGGTTTAAATTACCCGAACTTTCTCTAATAGCATCAAACGAAGAAGCAACAAGATAAAGAGTTATGCCCGCGAGACTGTCCTTCTCCGGGAAGGTCTCCTCCAATCTCGAGACTCTGTTTCCATGCCTTCCAGGAACGTCCCGTCGGATCCATTACGATCTTTCGAACGATTCATTTTGAGTGCCCCCTTAACGACGTAACGAAGAATCCGCTGCGCGAATGTCGTTTCCGCGAATTCATTAAGATTGACACGCGGTGTAAAACTCGTACGGAGTGAACGCTTGAAATAAACGCCATGGTGCGTGAGCCCGAGCCCGAGCCCGAGCCCGAGCCCGAGCGATTTACACGTGTGCATACACGTGAGTGCATGCATGCGACGCGTTGGGAACGACCAGGCCTTCGGATTGTGAGCCGGTCGGACAATCACTATCCGGAGTCTCTTTGAAGACGTTGCATTCAGAGCGACGAAAGAATTTAAATTTTCTTTGCAACGTTATGTAATGGCTACAGATTTAGTGCCTAGTCGGTATGAAACTTTTACTTTTTATTATGTAAATTTTTTAAATAGGGAAAGTTTTTCCAGGGATTTTGGTGAAAGTAGCAATTATCTAAACGTATGTATCAATTAGGTCACTAATTTCAACCACGCTGTCTACTGTCAATCTCCTCTTATTGTAAAAACTCAAGAAGCTTATCAGAAATCAATGTTGTTTGAGATCTGGCGGGGATCGTGGCAGTTTTGATTGCGAGAAAATTTATACGATTGACAACATGGTGTGCGGCTTGAATCAAATTTGCACCGACCAGCGCCCAGCGCGTCGTGTCCATCTGTCTCGCATAATCCAGTCGCTGTAAGCTTTCGCTTATGGGAGCGAGCGTGCATATCACTTGCTCACTCTCTCGAGGTGTTCAGGACCAGTCCAGAGAGAGACGGAGAGAAAGAGAGAGAGAGAGAGAGAGAGAGAGAGAGAGAGAGAGAGAGAGAGAGAGAGAGACCGCGTTTACGTGCGTTTTTCAATGTCGGAGGATGTCGGGTCGAACATGGAACAAAGTAAGGAGGGTTGATAGGTTAAAGACGCCCTTCAACTTATTCCTCCCAACTTATTTTTTTTTATAAATATTTATAAATCTTAATGTCTGTGTTATAAGATTTTTTTCCTCCGCGTTCTGCATTTAACTAGAACGAGAAATGAGATTTTGAATTAAAAGATTATCGTATTAAAAAGTAAAGTATAACGAGTGCGAAGCAATAAGTAGAGACTATTTAAATAATAATACATTCCGTCCATTCGAATAGGTTGAGTCGATTTAAAATATTTCATTTTATTCTCCATTTTTAATAACTTTGCACACGTTTTTCATTAAAATCCGCATTTAACAATTTCGCTTGAAACATTTAGAAGTAATCTTTGTCGCAGAATAATCAAATTTAAAAGATGCATTTTTTCTCTCACATAATCTAAGAATTCTTTTTATTGCTATAATGCGCTTTAACAATGAGTCAAAATGGAAGATAAATTGAATTAATAGTTAAAAATATCTTTGTGCTATATAGAGTACTATAATAACTATAATAACTAATAACTATAATAGAGCTTGACAAATCTAATTGAGTGAATCAGTGAGTGGGTTTCTAATGTAAAATCCGATTTACCCTACGGTTAGATCGACTTGCCGTGTACAGAAAGACACGCGGATTATTATTGCCGAGCGAGCGATGAAACCGCAGGAAACTGCCGTGAATCAACCGAGACCTTGATGCCGATGCACCTTCGCAAATTATTCTCGAGGATCTCACTAGCGCCACGATGCAACCCTAGAACGTGGGATGCGGTATATGCATATGAGTCGCGACAGCGGCGGCGGCGGCGGCGGTGGTATCAGTTTTAGTACGCCGTAAGCCAGTGTATTACACCACACAGGTTTCCTTAAAATTAACTTGTAATGACTCCGTAAGACTCACCGCTGTAAATTAGCGGGCATCACGGGAAAACAGCGAACCGACCGGAATCGTTGAAACGGCCTCGGCAATTTCATCGAAGTGATGCAATCGAGACTTCTGAGCGCGGTTTAGAGAACAAGTGAGAAAGTAACGCTTGTGTGTATGAACATTGAGGAATACAAATCCGAACCGGTCCATGTATCTGAAAAGTTTTTTAGTGTTTGTGATCGTGGCTGATACATTTTTACTCTCTAAAAGTCGAAGAGTGAAATATCACTTAAAACGAGTGAAATGCAAGTGTAATGAAAAGTGAAAATTGAGCCTGTACACTTCGAATGATTTGTCACTTTAAGAAAAAGTAAAATTGCTCTATAAATTAGAGTGAAACATTCTGAGTAAGAGGGTACTAGCTCTTTTCGAGTGTAGCAGATTAGTATCTATAGGAGTGAATTATATAATTTTGAGTAGAAAATTTCACTCTGTTAAAATCACTTATCAGTCGTTTTTAGTGAATCGTGATTCATTATAGCTGTAGAGTGAGATTACATCACTCCGGTAGAATAGTCGCTCTAAAAACTTGAGTGAAAAATTCGCTCCTACATTATGAGTGGCCGCATTTACTTAAATTAGAGTGAAAACTCTCTCTTTAGGAGTGACTGTTGCAATTACTCTAATATATTAGTGGCGAAACCACTCTATGAGATTTAGAGAGTAGCTTGTCTTTTCAGAGCTTGAGTTACTTATTTTTCAACGTATATTGTAATCGATCAGCGATGAAGAACCGTCGTTCACTGATCGGGGCATGAATTTGCGAGCTGGTTACAATGAAGCACGACGAATCGAAGAGGCGCGACCCAGCATCGATGGGAAAGTAGCAAGAAAGAGGGAATAGGAAATTCTTCGCAAGAAAAGAACTACAGAAAAAAGATGACGGTCACGATAGAGTAGGTCCGTGAAGGGAGGACCGTGTCTAGGCTCCGTGTTAGTCATCTCGCGTATACCCAGCGGAGTCTACTTAAAGTCCGTGGACTCGGCCTGAAATCGGGATTGGATAACCAGCCATCGAGCCTGATCGCATCTGATTCTCGCGACTTGTCACAAAAAGCGCACATTGTTGCGCGCCTCACAATAGCCCCGGCGCACACAAGTACGCGCTCGGATAGTCCACAAATACCCGTGTTAGTCCAACCGCCACAAACTAGCACACGTTACGGCGCGCGCGTTGCATAGGCGATGTAATAATAGATTGTATTCACGGCTCCGGTGTATGCTGCGGTGGTGCACGGCCCCCACCGCAAATTACGGACAATCATCTCCGCCGTGCGCGCTATCCGTATCATCCTTTTTTCGGCAAATAACACGCTGCTCGCATCTACAGGGCGTCCCTAGGCAAAAGATGCGGAGCTGGGAGTCGTGAAAGTATGTTGCATTGGTGGAAACAAAACTCGAACTTTTTTTTACGTTTGGCGATTTTAATTTAAAATCGAGACTCATTGTGACATTGTAAAGCTCGCATTATCAATAATGTTGTTGCTCCCACTTAGGGATGGGAAAATTACTTTTTAAAAGTACCTATAACTAGTTACCGTTACTCGTTACCGAGTAAAACAAGTAACTATAGTTACTAGTTAATGATTTTCAAAAGTAACTTGTTACCGTTATTTAAAAAGTAATGATGACTTTTTCTGTTACGTTTTTAATGCTAAAACAAGATTACAGACTAAAAAATTTATTTTTGTAATATTTTTTGTTAAAATATTAATAAAAGTAATAAAATTTTATATTTTATATCGCAAGACCACAAAAAAATTATAGAGAAAGGTTTTATAATGCCCAAAATGCAAATAAAAAGTTTCAGTTTTTATTAAATTTATAAATACAGTAAAATTTAAACTTTTTGTACCCTTAATTTTATGTTTAAAAATTTTAACACAAAAAAACGCAGAAGCGCGTGGCACCAAAGGCGGTATTCATAAAGTTTGTTCTTATACGGCTCTGTGATTAGTTTATGATATCTTAAAACTATTCTTAAGACGATCTTAAATATAATAATGGACTATGAATATCGGTTGAAGACTGAAGATTGAATATGCAAAAATTATGTCACAAATAGATTCAAAATATAAAAAGTAACGACAAAAGTAACTGTTCAATTCGTTACCGTACTGAAAAAATATAACTGGGTTACCGTTATATCATCAGGTTAAATATACTACTATTTGAAATTATGTAAAGTAGTTAATTTAGTCTTATACGAGTTTCTCTATTTTTTTTAGAAGGTTTATGTCAATTTCAAGTAAAATTTACAGATGACTTGGCAATTAAATTAAATTGCATGTTACTTATTTGTACTATACTTGCACCAAAAATATTTACTGTAAAGTCAGGAAAAGAGTTTTGTTATATTTGAACGTAAACGCGAGAAATAATTCTAAATGTTATGCGGCACAACTTATCGCATGACCGCGTAATAGTTTTTAAAATATTGCTCAAAAGAAATTCGTAAGACTTGAATCGATCCAGTCCATTCTAATCTGACCACCCTGTAAAAGCCCCTTGTCTTGACTAGCGTGGCACGAAGTGGATATCAGGGGAGGGCAAGTATATTCTTTACTACGCGTTGCAGTCCGCAGCTCATGGAAGCACGGACACCTACGACCTGACCACACGCAATCCCCCCGCCTCTGTTTCCGTCCCCTCTCACCTTGCCTCTCCCCTTTACCTATTGCAATTGAATTACAAACCTGTATTAAGCTTATATACGTACGCGCTCGAATTGAGCAGATGGCCGGCGGGCGAGCGCGGGATGTCTTTGTACTACGATCGCGAGCTAAGTGCGAAATTATTGGGGGGCTCGGTGCATCAGCAAGAAAGAGAGAAGGAGAATTGTGATGCGCGATAGTCTCGCGTGAAGTCTGGGAAATTACTCGGATACACCAGTAATAAGTAAGAAATTGATCCTACTCAATAAGATATATACCTCTTCATTTCTTAAAGAAGATACGTACATATATGTAATTTTTATATTAAGATTATATCTTATTGTTTTAAGGCATATATAATTATAATTATATATTTTATATGACTATTTTTACATACGAGGAAGCTCCATAAGATTAATGCGATTGCACCGAGTTCTTTTTGTACTCGCGAGCTTTGAATAAAAATGTAATTTTGCACAGATATTTGCATGGAACGAAGAAGAGTCGATTTGCAAAGACTTTCGAGCTCGGATAAGATTGTATTGTTTAACAAAGTAGGTCGAGCGCGCCGTCCTGCCTTTCGCGATACATTTTCCACCGACAGCTATCGGGGTGGAGAAGAGTATTTCATATTCTCGCCCTCCTTCAATCCCGCGCGCTTTCTTTTTGTGCTCACGCGGGGATCGTTATTGCGAGCTTGCGCATTATGTTTCGTGTCACTGCTCCACCGCCAGCCAACTTTTGCGCCAACTTCCTCCGCGAACGTTTGTTTCAACCCCTCAATGGTCCTTCTAGGCGCTTTATGAAACTTCTCCGGTTCCCCGTATCCTATTCATACGTTTCTATAGAGATTTGTACATCCTCCATTGTTAACTGGGTGAAAGAGCGGTCTAAATGTCCCATATATTTTCGAGTATTGCATTATTATTTGGAAATACCTACTGCGTTCGGCTGTCATCGCGCGTTAAATGTAATTTGCTTCATTATTACCTACTGTGTTTCAAAGAACCGTCGGAGCTATTATTATTTATAACGCAATTTTCATTAATATATTGATACATTGCTTTCATTATAACTTACATTACAAATTACAGTGCTCTGATTATTTTGTTAGAAACGTATATATGAAAACATCAGGCAAAAATAAAAATTCATCAATTAATCATATAAAATAGTTTATTAATTTATTATATTAAAAAACGGTGTAATAACGCAAGATAATTTGATCATATATACAAATCACATAATGAATGAGACGCATCGTTCTCTGTAGATGCCATACAAACGATAATGCAGCGCACGAAAGTACGGTGATTTTGCCGAGCAAATATATCGAAAATGGCAAAGTTCGCACTTTTTTGACACCGGCGAAATGGAAGAGAAATACGAAAACTCTTCGTCGCGAAACATCCAGTAAAACATATCGTGCGGCTGCAAGGGATAACGTGATGCGACGGCAGTGTCTCGAATACGCATTCGTTGTTCTCGTTTCTCGCAGTTTTATCATCTCGTGTGTGTGTGTGTGTGTGTGTGTGTGTGTGTGTGTGTGTGTGTGTGTGTGTGTGTGTGAGAGAGAGAGAGAGGGAGAGAGAGAGAGAGAGAGAGAGAGAGGAAGAGCGCAACGACTCTCGACGCATCGCCATTGTGGCCCGTTCGCACGTTCATTCTTTATGCAACCGAGGATGGTGCATTTCGCCCGTACTTCGGTGTATTTACACTATAAAAATATCTGTCCTTCATATGCGTAACACTTCCAGTGTAACTTTGTTTACGAAAGTATCTCATTTTATGCTAATATGTTATGTAATTGATAACTCCTGTGTTTTATCTGCGCGCATCTTCGCGCACGCATTTACGTAATAATCGATGCGTAAACTCAGGTCGCAGTGTAATTTATTATGCAAGGCAATATAAACGGAGAATTGCGGCGAATTGTAATCTACGGGAATTTACGAGAATCGTAAAGCAGGGTTAATCCGCAATGTTGCGATATTGCTGTGTGTATTCTGTGTGTGTGTACGTTTCTCATAATATCCCGCTCCTGTAAATTCGCGAAGGAACCTATAGTAATCTCAGAGATTACGCGACGAAGATGTTGAACTGTTAATATTCTCCGTGTTACACGCGGGAAGTGGACAGACGATATTCACGGTGCGGCACGACGGCGCGGGTGGAGGGAGGGGGGATACGCGTTCCCTTTCTTTCGCGCGTCGCTTTCTACAATAGACCGCGGGGATCGAGATTCTCCGCTATTCCGCGCCGCGCCGCGCTGCGCTGCGCCGCGCGAAGCGGGAATTACTTTCGCTACTTTCAGCTCTCCCAACAATGCTGTGATTTAATAGAGACCGTGGGCACGCTCGCGTGAGCGCGCTACTTTCATCTTTCTTCGCTCGCGCGATTACGAGTTTTCTTGCCGTCCGCGTCCGTCGTCGTCGTTCGGTCTCTGTTAACAGCGCGCTCGCGCCTCGCGCATTCGTTCCGAGAGGCAACATCGGTCGGACGTTTAATATTCCATTGTTACGCCCCGTGTGTCAAAACGAATCATTAACCTGGTTCTTTCGGGCGTGAACGTCTATCTCGTTATCTACCTGTGCAACTGGTTTCTCGCAAAAGAGAAGCGTTATTTGCAATTTTCCGAAATTCTCTTCAGCGTTCGCATTGCTGTCTACAAACGATTTCTATTCACATTAAGTTTTATGTTTTCTTTTTATGCATATTGAAATACGTGCGTAGTACATAATCCAGTACTTTTCGTTCGGAATTCAACGCAGTTAATCAGTTAAAACAATTTGTAGCTAAAAAGAAGTAGAGAGATATGATATAGAATTAAGTTAGTGATAATTATTTAGTTAAATTTCGATTAATGTAAACCGAGTTATTATTTACTAATATTACGCGCTAAAAATGACCGAAAGAAAGAGGGTCGAAACGTAAGCTATATAGTATTATTTTTGATTCTTTAGATTATAATAAATTATATAGCGCACTAATTACCACGCTTGGTTCTTATCGCCAAATTTATTAGTGTTATTTGATTTTCTTAAAGAAAGCAAGTTTTTATATATTTTTATTTACCAGTATTTTTTATATATGTTAAAATAAACAGCCATATTCGTAGCCAATGACTTCCCGAAGTTTGCGCGAAGAATGCATCGAACGCGCATTCGATTTCTTTAGATTTCTTATAATCGAAACGTCTGGCTGCGGTGTGTCGTGACTCCATCAGGTATTCACTTTCCACGTTTTCGCGACGGGGCGCTCCAAGATCGGATATCGTGTGCCCGTCGAAGCGGTGCGATCCGATCCGCGGAGCGCAATTTCGCGAAGGGTGGTTATATCACGTGTGCCGTAACGGCGATTCGGGTTGCGACACTTCTCGCGTGGATGACGTTTCGTCTGGCTACGGCGCGGTTCGAAAATTGCCAACTACGTTTGTTTCGAAATTGGACAGCCACGCGATCCGATCGCGGTCTCAAAAAGAAAAAGATAGATTTTAAGTCCATGTCGTATTATGCATCACAAGCATACTCGCAATAATTTATTGCACTTGATGCAAATGCATTTACGGAGTGTCCTAAAAAGTGCACAAATTTTTGTTAACTCGAGATTTAATTGATTTTTTTTCTTAAGATAACTCCTGAATTAAGAACGATCAAGGATATATAGAAAGTTTTTTTTTGCAATAAAGTAATAAGATTTAATCGTTTATTTAAATCCCAGTCGACTTTATTTATTCTATAAATTAAATTTATTTTTAATTGACAGAGTATTTATATGTATATAACTTTATTATATATGCTGATTATTTGGGGAAATAAATAAACTATTAAATAAATAATGGCATTTTTTTAATTTGTCAACGAATCCATTAGAATTTAAGACGAGTTGATAGGACTCGTGTATACTCCTGTATACTCTATGTGAACACAAATCGCGATTGAATTCGCGATTCGTTTGATCTAAACAACGTGCTGAATAGGACAATTGAATGTAAACAATCTGATAAAGTACGACGCGATTTGAACGCGCAGGTGATGTAGAAATCGAACAGGGTCGAATGCATCTGATTCCTGTTGCTCTCTCTCTCTCTCTCTCTCTCTCTCTCTCTCTCTCTCTCTCTCTCTCTCTCTCTCTCTCTCTCTCTCTCTCTCGGGGTTTATAAAAGCATCCGCAGGTACTTTGCGATCGTCGTCCGTCGATCCTGTGGGTGGACAGCCGTACTTTCATCATTGTGAACGGTAATTTATCATTTGTATACTTTATAACGGCAATACGTAATGAAATTGCGGAGATACTGCTGGAATTTATGGCAAAAAGGTGCGGACGTTTTCTAAATGTTACTATGGCGATGAACCCAGTTCTATGGAAATACTCGGTAATGATAACAGTATTTGCGACGCGATATGGTAGATAAACAATAATTTGTCCTTATCTTCCATTCTGTGTATTTTTAACTTACGCTTTTAACCTGGAATTTTTAACTTGGAGTTTATCTCGCGGTAGAATTATGATGCAGAAATGTGTGCTGCATGCACAATTTTTAAAAGTTTTTTTATAAATATAGTTGATAATTTAAAAAATTCTTTTATATTTAACATTGTATTCAACGTAAAATAATTTGTAATTTAGAAACGCGGGCTGTGCATTTGATACTATTTCACTGTCGAGACTTCATCATCGAAAGGAAACGAGATTAAGCGCCTCTTTTTGCGCATTGTGATAGCTCTTAACAACGTTGTTGAGAGTCTCGGTCTAGGAAACCGTGGAAATTTTTTGAAAATACGCGACATCGAGACGGACGCGGAGCGAGAGCACCAAGTGAACTTGACAGATGCTTCTCCGCTTTTTATCGCGAAAACGGGCACTACGTAGGGGCTTGTTTATACACAAGTTTATCAATGTAATGCGCAACGCGTTTGCACATAACCCATTTGAGATCGTCGCCCGCATAATTCTTTTTTTCCTCCCCACCTCCGCCGAATGGCGAAACGCAAGATGCAGCGGCCGACGCAACAGTCAAAATAAATACCCGCTGTTAACAAGAAATAGTGACGCGCTTTCTACTTATTAAAACTTTAATACAAATTTATTAATTAAAGGAATTTACGGGAAAAGTGAGAGAGTGTATATAATGTGCAGTAGATACGAATTAAAGAAAGATATTTGTTAAAAATCTGCAGACCATGTTATTTATTCGATCGAACCGTTTATTACCGATTGGGGAAAATCGCAGAAATAATGAGCGGTAAAAATTGTCGAAACACCCGTTGCATAATTTGGAAATCTGTCCGACATCGACATCGTCATTTCGCGAAAGATTGACTACCGTTCGCGCGTTGTAAGCAATAAATTGTCAATTTGATTTAACACGGGCCGGTCTTGTGCCACCCCATGCCACCCCTCTTAAATGGTTTAATAAATTTGATCGTTTGATACGCTCATATTACCGTGAACGATCTATTTGATCGCGCAGGCGCGAATTAAAGGCAAGATTAACAAATTACGAAACGGACAACTTACGAGCGTAAGAACGTTTCGGTGGTTTATTTTTTTTCTGTAAATGGTTATTGCCGTAGCGTTGCGGTTGGGCGAACAGTGCCCACGTAACTGTGCATTAACGCTTTAAATAGCAATTTATGTTTTTACCAGAGTATCGAATTTATCTTTAAGATTGTTAGTAGCGATTATATTTTCAATGAAAGTGCATCGGTCTTTAAAACCCAGTTGTACATCTAAGATAAACATCGTAGAGAGACTTTGATAAAGACTCGCTTAAATACTGATCCACTTCGATATCTCTGATGATACTGAATCTTTCTTTTTTAGCATCTTATAATTAATATTTTTCAAATTTGACACTGCTTTGATAGCAAACATTAATTGATGATAAAATCGATAATTGTCGGTCAACGTTGAAGAACGCGCGATTATATGTCTAAATGAATTGAGGTGCGAATTAATTAATTTATATAAATTAAAGACCGTAATTCATTCTTTAGATGCAACATCGTATTTCGCAGCAAATTCGCAGATTTTTTACTGATTCAATTTATGTTGATCCATATCCAAATATTCGCGACTGCCGTCAACGATTTTCGGCCGCGCTGCTATCTTTGACGAGCGGCCACTTTTGGATCGCTCTGTATGATAACATGCTACACGCTGGCATTGAGGTGTAGTCTAAGCAGAATAGGCTAACTAACCAACTAACCACGAGACCACGTCAGTAGGACAGTGAAAGGCGACCTAGACCAAGTCTCTTTCGTTGCCGTATGCCGCGACGCGGCGTTGAAACTTAGCAGAGAAAGACAGAAAGAAAGAGGGAAAGAGGGGGGAGGGAGGGAGGGAGAGAGAGAGAGAGAGAGAGAGAGAGAGAGAGAGAGAGAGAGAGAGAGAGAGAGAGAGAGAGAGAGAGAGAGAGAGAGAGAGAGAGAGAGAGAGAGAGAGAGAGAGAGACGTGAAAATGACGCATGTGTTTCACGCGTGTTTACCAACACGCGCGGCCACGTGCAGAGCGTGTACGGCACGTGTCGGTGTGCATACGCATACTGACCGGTGCGGGTGCGGGCAGGGAAAAATGGAGTTGCAACGGCGCGGGAGTTCACCGCGCCGCGTCGCTCGCTCGCGCGGATATTTTAATGCCTCGTCGGACGCTGTCGGAAGTATCGTTAAAGCGTCGTTAACGTTAAGCGTAAATTATTTCACGGGCGATACGCGGGGGAGACCTTAGCCACGCGGATTTATCGGACCTATCGTCTTTCGCAATTTAATCGAAATGATTTAACTTCCTGACCAAACCTAACCCCGAAAATGCCTAGCATTGCGTTGCTCCGCTCTTGCGGTTCTCCAAAACTGATGATTGCGACTAGCGATATTTCACTATCATTTTTCGCAAGACGTTTTTAGTATACACTAGTGCGCGTACGTACGTACGTGGGATTCCCTGGGAGCGGTTACGAGATATTTGAATCTTTATTCAAGCCTACGAGCGACATACCAGGGACGATTTATTACCGGAAATTTCATCTTCGTAGTTGTGTAGAACCGCACCTGGTTCCACGCCGCTCGAAGGAATCAGTCACGTTTTCATACGGAGGTCACCCGGCGGTGTGAATGACTGACGCCGACGTTCTGGAGGACACACCGTGTGGCGTGTAGTTATTTGAAAGTATAAAGAACGCTATGTGTTTGCCAGAATTTTATCGTATTTCCGCTGCGTAGTCTGTAATGCTATGCGTAATAAATTAAGACAATTTGAGAAACTGGAAATTAAAAACGAAATTATAATTTCATTATTCTAACTATAGTATCTCTCTTCAGTCAATTAGATTATGACATTATAATTATATAGTTTTAATGCCACGAGATGTGCGAATTCGTAAACAAGTGAATAAAATATTCGTTAATTTAATTCGAATTTTTCAGTATATAGGAATAGGAAAAAAGTCGAATAAGAATCGGTAAAACTTCCAGACAGATCGCGCAACAATTTTTTTTTTTAAAGAACAGTATATCACTACTATTTCATTTTTTGTACATTTGTTTTTTTTAAACCAAACTGCAAAAAAATGCAGGATAATTTTAAGCGGCTGGAATTGCTAATACGTCCGACTCTGCCTGATTCTTACGACTGATTCATTCGTGAGATATTTGCGGGTTGGAGCTGGTTCTACAAAAGATTTTCACTCTGGACGCAGATGAGAGGATGGGCGGGAAAGGGGTAGGGGCGGACGACTTGTGTGTCCGAAAAGGATTTACGATCAGCACAAAAAGGCGCTCTCGCAGAATTTCGCCATCGCAGCCGGCCGCCGCGCTAACCGACCGTTCGAGGCGACGCCGACGCGATAGAGAGTCGGCCGGCGCGGCGTTTCGGTCCTTTCGATTTCGTTCTTGTTGCGAGATTGTAACTTTGATACTCGACTCCTGCCACGAGACAAGCACGGCACGAAGATAAAAATAACAATTTTCGACGACCTCCTTGGCTGCCGAAAGAAGAAAGTCTATTCCGTTCGGAGATGGAGAAATCAATGCAACGGCCGCCATATATAATCTTAATCAAGATTTGCAACGATAATATGTAATTGTATGTTAATTGGTAATTAACACATAATTTTTTTAATATTAAATTAGTGAGATGTTGAGTTAGAACAAAAATCCTGTTTTAAAACTCACAATTATTGTAGTTGCATATCAAAAATATGGAAAAAAGAACAATTGTGTAAATATATAATTTATTTAATTTAATGACATAGAAAAAAGAGACTTTACTGATCTTTTAATACAATATTATCTGATACACGCTAATAATGAGAAATGCTGGAGGCGCCAAGTCTGCGTCTGTTTTCAAGAAAGCCGCAAACTTCATCCTAATTTTCATGCACGCACAGTGCGTGCTGGTGAATGGCGAATGTTATAGGGTCAATGGCGCGTAGAAACGGCATCGTAGTACCGTTAAACAGATTCGTATTCTTAGACAGGATTTTAGGGGTCAGCCACCATACGCCGTTAAGCCATTAACGATGATATAAAATCCGCTCGCTAACGCGCGCGACGATGTTTCGCAATTCCCGCGCTGTTTATTCAGCGTCGCTGAATAGATCGTACAGCAAGTGTCTGCCCTAGCGTATTCTACTGAAAATAGCGATATCTATTAATTCCGCAAACATTTCATCCTCTTGATTCGCTACGTTCTCGTTGCTGATGAAATTAACAACTTGGAATCAAAACAACGCTGTGCTTTGGTATTATCGCAGTAGATACAGACATTATAGTCAGGACATATAAGATTGTTTTTGTATTTTGAAATAATATGACTTGATTACTTCAGTGATAGATAATAAAATATTTTGATATTATATCTACTCAATATTTATATAGTCTAGATAAATAGATATTAATATGGCAGTAGATACGGACATTATGGTCAGACATATAAAACTGTTTTTTCTACATGCAATTAAAAATAATATGGTTTGATCACTTTAAAATAATGATAAAATGTTTTTGATAATATATTATACCTATTCTCAATATTTCTTTAGACACTATATTGATACGGCAGTAGATACAGATATTATGGTCAGGCATATAAGACTACTTGTTCTACTTTGAAATAATATAATTTTGTCACTTCAATGTCAAGATAATAAAATGCTTTTTGAAACTATTGTGTCTATTTAACATTTATCTGGATAATGTATAGAAGAATATACATTATATATGTTCTCATAATATTTTGAAAAATGTGTTTTTATCTTAAAATATAAATAAGAAAATAATCATTCTGAAATTATATACATATTTATATATTTGTAATAAGAAGTATTATTTTTATTTTCCGAAATATTACTAATTTGCAAAAGTGATTAAAATGCCATTCTGTATCTGCTATACCAAACTAGAAAAAATTAAAAATTGTAATATGTATGCTATAAATTTGAAATTACACTTAAAAATTAAATAAGAAAATATTAAATGTTAAAAATTTTAACCAATGAACCAAAAAATAAATTTTAACCAATACTTTAATAAATAACATTTTTTATTTTTAATTACCGTGTGTATTGAAATTTATTATTTTAACATAAATTAATAATATTTAAACTTTATTGGCTTAGTTAAATTAATATTGTTTTAGTTAAATTAACGACATATTGAGTAGGAGCAGTAGCGATCTATAGAAGGTTAAAATTACTCAAATTGAGTATAATTTCATATTACAAATACTATGAATTTAACAGTGTATATGTGAAAATTAGAAAATAAGTATCAAGTATCCAACAAGTTTACGGTGACTTGAAATTTGTTTTAAACAAATTTATTATTAACTTTTACTTCTTTAAGCACCTTTGAAACTACGTGTATGCAGTTTCTGTTTCTTTATATAAGTTGGATGCTTAAATTTCTTACATAACTTTCTTTAAAGTTTATTTTAAAGTGAGAATATTAATTACTGGCACTTACGTCTTGATTTATACGAGCGAGTTTGCGTCGCGAGTACGTATTTTCGAGCGCGTAAGTCGGTGTTAACTGCGAAAAAATCCCGAAGCGAAAGTGAGAACGTGTCTTCACTGTCACACATATCCAGCTGCAGTGTGGCGTTCTAGTGCACAAACTCCTACACGCGCTGTCAGTGAAAACCGTCGGTGCGATAGCCCGTGGAATGGAACGCGAGGGAAATGAGGAAAATCGGGCACCGATGAAAGTGAGAGGACGCCGGCTACAGGGTGTCTCAGGCGGCTTATTCCGCAGTCGACCGCGAGAGAAAGGAGTTTACCTCTAATGGAGTAGCCGGTCCGGTTGGTCCGCGCGCGGCGCGATCGATGGAAAACGAAAAAGGCGCAGTGGCGGAGGTTGATCGTTAGTATAGGACCCCAAGTTTTGGAATCTTTTCATTGTTTAAGTTTAAAAATGCAAAAAAAACACAGTTTTAAGTTCTAATAACAGTGCGCTAAAACAATTGGTTTTTTGAAGAATAAAAATGGATAACGGTGAAAAGAATTATTAATGGTTAGCAGCGTTTGGACTTTTGGAAGTTTTTATTGTTCAAATCTTAAAATATATCTGTCAAAAATACAGATGCAATAACACATAAAGAAATTTGAGAAACAAAAAAAGTGCATTGCAGTATGAATTGAATTTTTATATATATTTATATGAGTGAATAACTGGACTTGGTAAAACAGTTTCTAAGAGGAATCCTCGAAACAAGCTTCTTAGATAACACAATGTCCAAAATCGGGACATAAGACGTTTTATAATAACGTCTTGAAGGCGTTTTAATAACGTCTTTAAGATGTCGTATGTCGTATGTCCCGATTTTGGACATTGTGTTATCTGGGTAGTGTTACCTTTATCATACGTCCATGTATATTAATTTTGTTTATTACACAGCCAAAAATTAAATTTCTCGCGTTCACTAAGATTATTTTTTCGCTATAATACGCTCATGACCTAGACATCAGACCTACTTGTGGATTCTCGGAGATAGAATTGATATGCGCGTTCTGCACACCGCACGATGACGAACGGATTAAATCGGAGAGTAACTTTCACGTTTGCTCTCGCGCGTGATTCTTTCCTTTCTTTCTTTAATTTTTTTTTTAACATCTCTCCACTATACTTTATTTGCCGGGGGGCGTGCGCAACCGCCCGAAGATTTCGTAAGGCGATTGTTCGAATGCGTTACGTCATACTAATTCCGGCGTACTAATTCCATAATACAATCCGGCTGGGGTGCCGCCGCGGTGCGGAGTCTGGTGTCGTAAAGTCCTAAATTTTATACGCCGTAAGTTGTTACCAAATGACATTACTCGCATTACACTCTGAACGCGCGCTTTCAACCGGCCGCTTTTCGTCTAAACTCCCGCGGTTATTATTTATTTGGTGTTACAAATAAATACTGGGGGAGAGAAAAGGAGGCAACTGGTTTTTGTAAATCTTTCTCTCTCTCGGGTGGCAGAGATTAAATAACTGTACTGGACGCAAACCCTGAAATTTGCGTTCGCGCTCGCGGGAACAAAACGAGATTTCGGGGAAGGCACGTCGAACGATCTGCATGATTGCAGTTATAAATAATGCAGCGAGACACACAAGTTAGGAATTTGACTGCCCGAATTTCTTGGATTTTTTTCGGGATGTCGAAAATTCAACGATTTTGCGTAATATCGATACCGATAAATGCAATAATTAAAATCAAGTTTAAAAGCTTGAGAGAAGTTGGAATATGACTAATTATTTATATATACATATATACTATACGTTAATATTATCTAATAATTTTTCTTTTTTGGTTACAGATTGATCAGTCGAACGTGAGCCTTTCGAGTGGCCAAAAGATTCTTCTCAACGAGGAAGAATCTTATAGCTAGAGTTCACGAGGGTGCTGAAAACGAGGGAAGAAAAACAATTATTTTATCGCGTATTCACGAAAAAGTGAGGGGGAAATAATGGCAGGCGAGGACACACAGATTTTGTCGAACGGCACCGTGGAGGCTCTCACAATCATCCCACCGAAGATGACGAACGGAAACGGGCTGATCTGCGGCGACAAGCAGCACAACAACAACGGCTCGATACCGAATGGGAAGTTGCACGGCGGAATCGGCGGCACGGAAAATGGCAATCTGATCGTGCCGGATGAGAGGTCGAGCAGCCTTCACACGGAGTTCGACGACGCCGACGTGTCCTGTGGATGGGGCCCCTGCAGGCCCCACTGGCTGCAGTACTTTGCCACGAAGCAAGCCTTTCTAGTGACCTTCTGCCTCACCTGGGTCAGTACGCCGATGTGTATAATCTTTTGAGTAAATAAATTTATTAGAAATGATATATAATAGACGATTATATATATATATATATATATATATATATATAATCGTCTATTATATATCATTTCTAATAAATTTATTTACTCTTTATTTACTTTACTTATATAACTTTATTTACTTACTTATATATATATATATATAAGAATGGAAGTAAAATAAAAAGTACTCGCTTTTTAAAAGTCGAAGAGTGAAATGCAAGTGTAACGAAAAGTAAAAATTAAGCTTGTGCACTTCGTGATTCGCCAATCTAAGAAAGAGCAAAATTGCGCTCGATTATAAGTTAGAGTGAAATCGCATTCTACTTAAAAAAGCACTCTTTTCGAGTGCAGTAGATCAGTGTCTATAGGAGTGAATTATGTCACTTTAAAAATTCGAATGAAAAATTTACCTTATGAGTGCCCGCATTTACTCAAATTAGAATGACAACCCTCTCTTTTGGAATGACTATCTCAATTACTCTAATATATTAGTGTGGAAACCACTTTATAAGATTCAGAGAGTAATAAGGTAATAAGAGGCAGCAAAAATTACATCAATTTTGAAGGAACAAATTATTAAAGGATTAATTGATTTTTTCGTGCAATAAGTTAAAGAGAATAAAGAATAAACGATTTGATTGAATAAAATTTACAGGACGAGTTTACCCTGGTAAGTTGGCGTTAAAATAATCTTTATTTCTTTTCACCACAGGTGCTTCAGGGTATGTACTACACGTACTTTGTCTCCGTCATCACGACAATAGAGAAGCTCTTCCAAATCCAGTCGAAGACGACGGGCATTATCATGTCGGCCACTGAAATTGGTCAGATCGGGTCCTCCCTGTTACTAACGTATTATGGCGGCCAAGGTCACCGGCCCAAGTGGATAGCCTGGGGCATGATCCTCTTCGCCGTGAGCTCGTTCACCTGCTCGATACCCCACTTTATCTTCGGCGAACAGCTGATTCTTCAGAACGAGATGCTGTTCAGCGGCGTCGGGCCCGGCGCCGATGGCCACGGGCCCAACAGCACGTATCCGATACCGGCGAATCTCTGCAAGTTCCAGGAAAGAAACAGCACGTTGGACGGGTGAGTGCCGCTGTCATAACTCTCCTTCGAGTTATCCTCTTCTATTTCTAAATTTTTAACAAGTGTCGCCTCCCAACGATTCATCATAATGAACGGGGATATCTTCATTGGCTTTTACTCTCGTGATTAAGTAATAGCTAACACGATAGTCGTGAATCATCAAAAACACGGGAGAATTAGAATTTATTAATCGCATTTATAGCAAATGCGAGTGCGAGGGAGAAATCGAATTATTTGGAATTATCAGCGGTTGTTACACATTAATAGATGATTGATTAATCAGTTAATTTAATAAAATTATCGGTTCGATTAGCACTAATAAGATATATAATTAATATAGGTATTAGTCCATCGATCATTTAAATCCGGTTTAACAGCGGTTAATGATTTGTATTTTTAAAATTTACTCCTCGCTTAACAAATTTAAATCACTTGTTCGTTTATTTGTGGGAATCAATGGAGAAAAAGAGTTTATGATACGATTGAGGGAAATTTACGATCGTCTCGTTATTACAATGTCTCGCGGAGAAACAAGGCGGCGTGCAAACAATCAGCTCTGTTATTCGTTTCGGGAGATACAATAATCATTTGCTGTGATAAATACACAATGTAAGGCCGAATACCGCCGAAGTAATGGGTATGTAGTTTTGCGTCAAATTCGTATTATACAAAAATTGGTTGGTATTTCTGCGGAATGTGTTGTATCGGCTATTCATGATCCGCAGACAACTAATAATGGGAAATGAATTGCGCTCCTCGTGTTATCTCCAAGACTTTAAGGACGTTTTCCGGCTCCAGTCGTGCTCAACTTGTATTCATGCTTAAAAAGAAAAATTTATTTCACTGAAGTTAATTGTTTATATACAAAATATTACATATAATAACATCTAAAAAATAAGAAGTTAACTTTACGCGTGAGAACTCATGCGGCGTTGCCCAAGTAACTGAGGCCTATCCTTTTCTGTCACTCTGAACCGAGCGAAAAATCCATCAAATCGCGTACTTTACATAAGTATTTCTCGAAAACGAGTACCGCAAGGGTATTGACACTTATCGCATATTATTTCCATTTTTATGGAGCATCATATACTAGTTTTTTAAAAACATTTAGAGAAAACTTTTTTCACAATTCATTATAATGTCTGTTTCACGATAGCTCGGAATAGGAATCCCATGTTAAAAATTGAAACTTTGAAGCTCAGTATATCTCGATTTTTAATACCGCAAGAGGTATTAAAATTTATATCACGCATAAAGCACACCTAAATTAACGTATATTCACAGTTTCAAGAAAATCTAGAGAAAATCGATTTTCCGGAGAACGTCCTTAAACAGATGAATATTTTCGGGCGGAAGTGGCTTCTCTATTTTGGAAACAGTTCTGGAAATAGAAATAGAACGAAGAGGAGGACCATATTAGGAGATATGTTGTGAACTAACAGATGTCTTATATTTATAGAAAGGTTAGGGTAACTAATACTGGGGGGAATATGTCCCATTCCCTAACTTGGAGGATCGGTTCCTTCTTCAAATATAGAAGAATTCTCGTGACAGAATACTTTCGATGGGTTGCCAATGTTGCCATCACCTTTTGATTCCGAGAGGTAACGATCGAATAAAAATCGACGATTTTTGGTCTGGATTTAAACTCGGATCTTCGGCTCATTAGAGCAGCGCACATTTCTCTGCGCCATGATCGTCACCCTTTATGTTCAACAAAGCTTACGGCTAAAAGCGCTTTTGTAAATACCATGAAATTGTTCATAGTTCTATATCTGACGTTTTGGATAAGTTTTGTTTATTTCCTGGCAGTATTATAGTTTTTATGAGGCAAGTATGTATATTTGACAACATGCTGTGTAGAACTTTCTTGATGTTTTATGTAAGTTATTCAAGCGTTACATTATTTTTAACTCGATTAGTTTGTCGTTCTATTAGTATTGGTTAGAATTTTTTAAAAAATCATATATATATATATGATTTATTAAAATTATATATATACAAATAACAGATTAAAGAAAGAAAAAGAAGACCAGTATGCAAAGATACTTCAAAGAGAAAGAAAAATAGGAAAAAATCAAATTTTTGTTAAGTGTGGCATATTCACCCCAGTTACCCTATATTTAGTACAGTACATTTAAATAACTCGAGGAAAGATTTACCTCAGAGAATATAATAAATTAATTTAAAAAGGAATTGTTTTTAAATCTTTTTAAAAATATTTTTTTTAACGGAAGAACGAAAGCGTGCAATTTATGCGCATATTAATTTCACTTTTTTAGGATTATTACAACAGAGTTCTAATATGGTCCTGCTTTTCGTTCTATTTCTATTTTCGGAAATGTTTCCAAAATAGCGAGGAGACTTTTACCCGAAAAGGGAGACTTTTACCGAAACATTTATCTGTTTAAAGTTTTAACACCCGTATTAATTTCACGTCACATACGTTATGCTAGTGACGTATCGTAGTGCATGAAGGAGATCAATTTTCACACGAGACAGAGAGAAGGGGGTAGGGGAGAAAACAATAACGTGTTTGGTTAACGAGCGAGAAAGTTTGGTTGATAATAACATCGTTCTCTGACGGCAGTAATTATAGTTGTAACGGACCCCATTCTTCAGGAGGCGCGTCTACGTGTGCCGTAATTTCTCTAATTGCTGTTACATAATGAAAGCGTCCATTGGCCGAGCACAATGAGATTCCGTGGCGGGCGGAATGCTCGAAACTGATCCACGCAATTTAACGCGGCAATAAAATAGAACGATGCCGATTACGTTTTTCTTTTGGTATCGCGCGCGCATGTTGCAGCTGCGCTTATCACTTATCGTGAAGAAAGATGATCATATATCCCTCTCACGTAGGCGTCAGTTTCCTGATGTATTTCCGCAAATATTTGATAGACAATTTTAATGTAAAATAGCACACAATTATCGGCGATAAATTTGGGTAGCGATAATTGCATGTGACACATTTATACAATATAAGTTAATTTGTACAATTCAATTTTGCCGACTGAATAATGAGATTACAAAGATCTATTATTCTAAATTTATTGCTTCTATAAATGCTGTGCTTCTATAAATATGCCGACCGACAGAACTTTATTGTCAATGCCATTTTATTACTTTATCTTATAATCAATTTTAATTTTTTGAACTAATATATTCATATCACTTTTTTGACATTTGTTTAATTTTAATATTATACGGTATATCTACATGTGTACTCTACAAGAAGCCATCAAAGATTAAGTAATTTGTATATATAAACGATCAGTATGTATCGAAGTAGACGCGGAAAAAGTATTGCTTTATTATTTTTATTATATATTGTTTTTCGAAGGTGGAACATATCGACGACCGCATCCCAAACCGATTCGGCGGACTACTGCAAAGGCGATTTTCTTACGGAGCAGAGAACACAGAGCAAGATAACCACGGTGGTGCTTGCAATATTTTTTGTATCCTTACTTGGTGTAGGAATGGGTCAAACGGCGGTATATACCCTCGGTATACCGTATATCGATGATAACGTAGCCAGTAGAGAGAGCCCCTTGTATTTCGGTAAGTTCTTTCACAAATTATCACTCTTATTCATCCTTTTTCATTTTATAACATCTTTTATTGTAATAGAGAGATTATGTAATACATTTTAATTTAAAAAAATAATTTAGTTATCTATTTATTTCTGCTACTCATATATTTATAACTATTAAATTCTAATTGTTAGAAGCAATTATTTTTTAATAACGTATAAAGATTTATTTTTCTTTTTCTTTTCTATGCGAATCAGATTACTATCCGAAACTTGATTATAGATTTGACA